>NC_143052.1:30609242-30760757 GCF_052426305.1 Pelodiscus sinensis | reverse complement strand
CAAAATTGGTTGCTAAATAAAGGCCATTGTGGGAAAAAGAAGGTTTTCTCTAATAGATATATATTAAAACATGACAAGAATATACACATTTGCTACACAAATACTCTTGCTCTATTCTTATCTTTCACTGATTGTTCATTATTGACAGGCAAGAGACCAGGGCTGAAAAAAATGATAATAGCACTTTGTAGCCAGTTGGGGTGCATGGAGGGGTTCCTCCCCCTTCCAGGTCAGTGGGTGGCCCCTGGATCAATCTCAGTAAAGCCCCTTTTAGTCCTGGGCCCCGGGCTAATGGTCAGCTCTGTTCTGCAGGCAGTCAGACGCCCAAGTCCTGGTTTGGGATGGGCAATATACAAAGAGTCGATAGCCCAGCCCTGGGTCAGGGTGGGGCAGCAACACAAACAAAATAGTCACTAGTTACAGTACTGTGGCCCAAGCTCTAGTTCAGGGTGTGGCAGCAAACATACCCAATCATATAGTTCAGGCGACCTGGCCTTGGTTCAGGGCAGGGCCACAAGCAAACAGTTTCAGGGTTTAAACACCCAGACTCTAGTTCAGGGTGGGGCAGCAGTAACAAGCAGATCTCTGACCCAACCCTAGCTCAGGGCAGGGTGGCAGGCAGACAGTTCTGGGGCCTGATCCCAGCTCAGGGTGGAGCAGCAGGCAAACAACCAGTTCTAAGGTTGGCCTTAGTTCAGGGCGGGGAAGACAAACAGTCACAAGCCCCGTTTGAAGTACCCAGTTGGATCCTCTTGCTTAGGCGAGGGTCTGGCAAAAGCAGGCTGCTACTCGAGGGTAGCAAAGGGGGGGAACCTGCCATCTAAGAGTTGGGTGGCAGGGGATACGCAGGCCCACCCACTCTACTGTGTCCCAGACCAGGGCCCAGAGCAGTCTGCTGCTGGGTCAGTGGGGATCCGCACAGCAACACACTGACCACTGTTGAGGCCCAGCTACACTGTGGCCAGCTCTCCCTGGGCTATTTCCATCTCCCCCCTCCATGGGTTCCCTGGACTCTGACAGGCCTTCTGCGTGGTTGGGGGGGTCCATCAATGCTGGCGGGTCCACCAATCCAAGCCACTCCTCAGTTCCAGTCAGGCAGGGATGAGGGTCCGGGTCAGGCCTCAGCCTCTGGCAGGTACAGGAGCACTGGGTAGGGGTCTGCCTCCTCTGCTGGCTGGCACCTTACTGGACTCCTGGGCAGGCCTTATAGAGTCCTGGCCCTGCCACGTGCCTTCTGGTCAGATGAGGGGGGTGGGGCCAGGCTCTTCCCAAAAGGGCACACGATGGGTCTCCTCTCCCTCTGGGTCACTGGGCAGCCACTCCGCCCCACTACATATTTGTAAAATCAGTATTTCGTTGAGTAAGCCAGCTACCGGCCACCTAAGGGCATTTTGTTGGCCAGCTGATACTGGTAAAATTCTGACCAGGCATTCCTAACTTATTTAAATAAATAAATATATAATCTCACTGCCAATAAAATCAGGAAAAATGTGAGGCTGGAGACTACAAAGTCGCAAAACAATCCTGCCAAACTTATATTCATAAGGGACTTGTCTTAGGAGTGCCATCATTTAGCACATACCCCTTGGCTGGTAATAGCCATAAGGCTGCCATCTTTTATTTATAGAGCCCTGCAAATCCATGCATATTCACTTTACATGTGTGGATATCCTCATCCATGGATGTGAATGCAGATATCCATGGCTCACTTTTGCAGATATGGATGCGACTACAGATTTTGTATCTAGAACCCTGCAGATTTGCAGATATCTGCTTTATATCCATGGGTATCCACAGATGCAGATGTGGATGCAGATATCCACAGCTCATTTTTGCGGATACAGTTGTGGATGTGGATACAAAATTTTGTATCTATGCATAGCTCTATTTATTTATAGGCCAGCACACTCTGTCATTTAGTGCCTTAGCTCCCATTTTTCCTCATTTTCTTAAGTGTTAGGGTTTTTTTTTATCTGTACAGATGTACAATTGTGTATTTTAGAAGCACAGTTTTGGAGGTTGTGTGGACCTTGAGGAGCATAAATTTGTGTTCTCTTTCCTTTGTCAGTTGTGGGAGTCTTCACTGTATTTTTATAGTATGACGAAAGAAAAATCCCAACAATTCATTGTTTTATGTAGCAAAAAATTAAATCAGAATAAACAAATTGTAAATATATTTTAAATATAGTCTGAATAAATGTTGCATTTGCCTAAAAAAGTAATCATAATTTTTTCATTTATTCATAAGAAAAGAAGAATAATTTTCCTTATTCCTAGTGTAAAAAATGTATACATCTTTTCTTGTTTTCCTGTGAGCATACAATGCTTTCCTGTTTATATAGTCAATGTCCTTTCTGTGAAAATACACTAATTTTTTATGGTATAGGCCTCTTGCACTTGACATTGCTTAGGGACTCAATGTCATAATCCGGCCCTGATAAAACTCCTACTCTTGGCAACTAAATACTCTGCAGCATGCAGCCGTTCAGGAATACATTTTAGCTTTCTCTCTCTGCTAATTTAGGGTATAAATCTTGCTCTACTGCAAGGAAATGCAATAAATGTTTTTTTTTTTAAATTACTGCAGCTAAGTCTTTTTCTAGGCCTGCCATCTGTCCACATTACACAGCACTTCAGTCTTTTCCACTATCTCAGATAAATATATATGAGAACAATGTGCTGTATCAGAGGGGCAAGAATTATAGCCTTCGTTTGCCGACTGTGTTCTTCGAAGAGTGACTGGACTAACAGGCTCACCCAGCAGGATTTCTTTCTTTCTTATGCTGGATGGAAATAAGGAGAGAAACAAATGCCTTACCACAAATATGCTTTCAGATGTGGCCCTAAGCAGCAGCATCACTTATTTTCCTGCTGAGTCTGACTTCAAGTAGTGTTGACTGTTTGAGGAAAGGGCAGGTTATTACTTTTCCCCATAACAACTTGTCCATAGGATGAATGAATTTTTTATATAACATGCAATCTTTGTGCAAAATGAAAAAAGAACGAGCAGATGAAATCTACAGCCTGAAATGAGAACATTACATTTGGAATTTCCACTGGGCCCATCTCATGCAGTACACGCAGCACATGGATGCCTGAAAGAGAAGTGACTATTGTGTTGTAGGCAGTGAAGGCTTCAGAGCAGCAGGGGGTGCTTCAGTCACAGGTGCTGGCGAAGGAATGCCTTTGTCCCAAAGACAAAATACTGCAGGAGTGCAGGGGAGACACTAAACTGGAGTTCCTGGCCTCAGTCACATGAATACCATGGCTGAGGGTTTCAAAAGTTGCTCACAGCCACTGAGTCCATGACTCCCTGGTACATGTTTCCTTACAAAAATTAAATTCATATAAAACAAATTGTCCAAAATCAACAATTAATGCAGCCAGTTAATAAGGAAAAAGGAGCAGAGATGTCCAGGATGGCTAAACAACTGGAACCTCCGTCAAATTAAAGAATTACTCTGCATCTTACTGGAGCTCTAGAAATAGATGCTGCCATATCTCGGAACCTTCCTGGCTTTCCAATGACATGGGCAGTGATCAGTGACTGGTGGACAGCTGTTACTTCTGTCAGCTCAGGAACAAGGTCAGCAGATGCCTGGATGTTCTCAAAAAACAGAAAAAACAACAAGTGGTCTGGTAGCACTTTATAGACCAACAAAACATGTAGATGGTATCATGAGCTTTCATGGGCACAGCCCACTTCTTCAGATGACCAGAGTTTTGAGTTTAGGATGTGCAGACCCAAAATAAATAGGAGATAAGGGGGAAGGGGAGGAAAAAAAAGGAGGGTAGTTCCTGAAGGAATATTTCCCACACACTGATATACAACACACTGACCTCACTGCTCTGCCCCGCCAATCCCACAAGAGGAAAACTTCTATGTGTTCGAGCTGACATTATCAGCAAACAACAACATATAACATACAACCTCAGTCATGCAGAATGCAATGCTATGCACAGCCTCAAAAACAATCCTAACATCATAATCAAAGAGGCTGAACAGGACAGATTATGAACAAGAGGCAGACAACTCACCAATACCAGATTCTACAGGACTCTCTTCTATGACCCCACTAACGAATACCAACCCCCCCTCCAAAAAACAAAAAAACAAAAAAACAAAAAACATGAAAAAACTGCTCATGAAGCTTCCTGATGCCACTCAGGAACAAATTTACACTACTCTCCCCCTCAACACACAATCCCTGACCAAGAACTTTCGATTTGCTTCCCAAAGAACACAAACCTGATAATCCTGAACAGCTAATCATCTCAAGCATTGGCGCACACACCGCAGGATTGGCTATATCAACTCCCGCCTCAGACCCTATGCTACCAACACTCCTAGCTACCTCCGTGACACTACTGACTTCCTGAGGAAAGCTCAAAACATCAGTAATCTTCCTGAAAATACCATCCTAGCCATCATGGACATAGAAGCCCTTTACACCAACATTCCACATAGAATCATAGAATCATAGGACTGGAAGGGACCTCGAGAGGTCATCGAGCCCAGCCCCCCGCCCTCAAGGCAGGATCAAGCTCCGTCCACACCATCCCTGACAGATGTCTATCTAACCTGTTCTTAAATATCTCCAGAGAGGGAGATTCCACCACCTCCCTTGGCAATTTATTCCAATGTTTGACCACCCTGACAGTTAGGAATTTTTTCCTAATATCCAATCTAAACCTCCCCTGCTGCACTTTAAGCCCACTACTCCTTGTCCTGTCCTCAGTAACCAAGCGGAACAAATTTTCTCCTTCCTCCTTGTGACACCCTTTTTGATATTTGAAAACCGCTATCATGTCCCCCCTTAATCTTCTTTTTTCCAAACTAAACAAGCCCAGTTCATGAAGCCTGGCTTCATAGGTCAGGTTCTCTAAAGCTTTAATCATTCTTGTCGCTCTTCTCTGAACCCTTTCCAATTTCTCCACATCTTTCTTGAAATGTGGCGCCCAGAACTGGACACAGTACTCCAGCTGAGGCCTAACTAGTGCAGAGTAGAGCGGCAGAATGACTTCACGAGTTTTGCTTACAACACACCTGTTGATACAACCTAGAATCATATTTTCTTTTTTTGCAACAGCATCACACTGTTGACTCATATTCAACTTGTGGTCCACTATGATCCCTAAATCCCTTTCCACCATGCTCCTTCCTAGACAGTCGCTTCCCATCTTGTATGTATGGAACTGATTGTTCCTTCCTAAGTGGAGCACTTTGCATTTCTCTTTATTAAACCTCATCCTGTTTACCTCTGACCATTTCTCTAACTTGCTAAGGTCATTTTGAATTATGTCCCTATCCTCCAAAGAAGTTGCAACCCCACCCAGTTTGGTATCATCTGCAAACTTAATAAGCATACTCTCTATCCCAATATCTACATCATTGATGAAGATATTGAACAGTACGGGTCCCAAAACAGACCCTTGCGGAACTCCACTTGTTATCCCTTTCCAGCAGGATTTAGCACCGTTAACAACAACTCTCTGACTACGGTTATCCAGCCAATTATGCACCCACCTTATCGTGGCCCTATCTAAGTTATATTTGCCATGTTTATCAATAAGAATATCATGCGAGACCGTATCAAATGCCTTACTAAAGTCTAGGTATATGACATCCACCGCTTCTCCCTTATCCACAAGGCTCGTTATCCTATCAAAGAAAGCTATCAGATTAGTTTGGCATGACTTGTTCTTCACAAACCCATGCTGGCTATTCCCTATCACTTTATTACCTTCCAAGTGTTTGCATATGATTTCCTTAATTACCTGCTCCATTATCTTCCCTGGGACAGATGTTAAACTGACCGGTCTGTAGTTTCCTGGGTAGTTCTTATTCCCTTTATAGATGGGCACAATATTTGCCCTTTTCCAGTCTTCTGGAATCTCCCCTGTCTGCCATGATTTTTCAAAGATCATAGCTAAAGGCTCAGATCCCTCCTCTATCAGCTCCTTGAGTATCCTGGGATGCATTTCATCAGGACCTGGTGACTTGCAGACATCTAACTTTCCTAAGTGATTTTTAACTTGTTCTTTGTATATCCTATCTTCTAAACTTACCCTCTCTCTGCTTGTATTCACTACGTTAGGCACATCTCCAGACTTCTCGGTGAAGACCGAAACAAAGAAGTCATTGAGCATTTCTGCCATTTCCAAGTTTCCTGTTACTGCTTCTCCCTCCTCACTGAGCAGTGGGCCTACCCTGTCCTTGGTCTTCCTCTTGCTTTTAATGTATTTATAAAAGGTCTTCCAATACTTCCAACTCTCCTCAGTTGTTTTTCCCTTCAGTCTTGCTTCCCATGGGACCTTACCTACAAGTTCTCTGAGCTTATCAAAATCTGCCTTCCTGAAATCCATTACCTCAATTGTGCTGGTCTCCCTTCTACCTTTCCTTAAGATCATGAACTCTATTATTTCATGATCACTGTCCCCCATACTGTCTTCCACTTTCAAGTTCTCAACTAGTTCCTCCCTATTTGTTAAAACCAAATCCAGAACAGCTTCTCCTCTGGTAGCTTTTTCAACCTTCTGAAACAGAAAGTTGTCTCCAATGCAGTCCAGAAACTTATTGGATAGCCTGTGCCCCGCTGTGTTAGTTTCCCAACATATGTCTGGATAGTTGAAGTCCCCCATCACCACCAAATCTTGGGCTTTAGATAGTTTTGTTAATTGTTTAAAAAAGGCCTCATCCACCTCTTCCACCTGGCTAGGTGGCCTGTAGTAGACTCCTAGCATGATATCACCCTCGTTTTTTACCCCTTTTAGCTTAACTCAGAGACTCTCTACACAGCTATCTCCTACGTTCATCTCCACTTCAGTCCAAGTGTGTACATTTTTAATATACAAGGCAACCCCTCCTCCCTTTTTTCCCGTCTGTCCTTCCTGAGCAAGCCGTACCCTTCCATACCAACATTCCAATCATGCGTCCCATCCCACCAGGTTTCTGGTGACAGATGAAGACGGATTAGCTGGAACATCACAAAGGTTTTTGTTCTCTTGCCCATGAAACTCCAATCTGTTAAGCCTCATAAAGCTTTGTGAAGTGTTAGCTACTCAGTGCTGGGGGTACCTAAGGCACCAGTAATGGCCATGTGTATCATGACTCAGAAGCAAGCACTAAAGGTACCTCAAGAGCTAGGCCTGGTAGGTGCTAGCTCTCGGGTGGGGGAGGGAGATGGACAGGGGCATATACCACCCAGAGACATGACTAATGGAAAGAGTATTTTGCTAGGGCTAGCAGGAAAGGGGACAGTTCTGAATACACTGGGGACAGAAGTTTCACTAATTACAGTTCAAGGTGAAGCATAATTGTTCTTCTTGAGGGCCTCTTGGGGGAGTCCAGTGAAGAGTCAGGATTTTTCAGGCATAGTGCCTTGTATTTCCTCTCCAATTCAGGCTCTATTCAAGCAAACTGAAGCTTGCAGATATCCTGGACTAACTCCATAGACTCCCTGAACTGGCTCCCTTCCCAGTTACTGCTGCTCCCCCATAACTCTCACAGGGTATGTCTACACAGCAAAGTTATTTTGAAATAACAGCCATTATTTCGAAGTAACTTTACTAGTGTCTACACAGCCAAACCGCTATTTTGAAATAAATTTTGAAATAGCGGAGGGCTTATTTTGAATTTGGTAAACCTCATTCCACAAGGAATAATGCCAAGTTCAAAATAGCTATTTCGAAGTAAGTGCTGTGTAGACACTTATTTTGAAATAGGGGGCCTCCAGCCTTCCCAGGGTGCCCTGGTGGCCACTCCAGCCTCAACCAAGAACACTCCTCTCTCTCTCCCCCCCCCCCGGAGCCCTTAAAGGAGTTGACTCTGGCCACAGTGTCTGTGCCAGCTCCAAGCCTGCCAGCCCAGAGCCAGCAGTCACTGCCCCTGACCCAGTAGCCCCAAAACATGAGCCAGCAAACTGAATGACATGAGGGAGGAATGAGGCACAATTCCCCAGTGGGGCAGACCAGGGAGGCTCTTAGTGCTCCTCAGGGTAGAAGCTCTCCTGCAGGGTCCCTTGGATACTGACAGCCCTCCGATGGACCTCCCAGATGGCAGCCTGCAGAAAGTGCAGCCAGGCTCACAGCAACGCGTCCACGAGAAGCACCAGAGTTCCCAGGGGCAGCTCTGGAGCCATGTTGCAGAGTGCTGTGGTGTCCTGAGTGAAGGTAACCAGAGCATGCAGAGACAAAATGCTTTGCTGTCCCTCATCAAGGTAGGCAAGCAAGCAGGGAAAGCTGAGAACCGGCTGTCCGGGGGAGTCCCTTTAAGCATAGCCTCAGATAGCATAAGGCAGCAGCCACACAAAATAACTCCTGACCTGATGCCCTGCCGGACCTGGTTTCGGCCGGTCTTAAATGCGATTCAGCGTCCACTCAGTGTGGACGCGCTATTTTGAAATAGCAAAAAGCTATTTCGAACTGCATTTTGTGTATAGATGCGTTATTTTGAATTAACTAGTTCAAAATAAGATATTTCAAAATAACGCTGTAGTGTAGACATACCCACAGAGACCTGCACAAGCTGTCACATCCTGCTCCACACAGGGCACCATGTACTGCTTTTGGGATTCCTCTCTGCTTCCAGCTTCTCTGCTGCTCTGGGCTTACCCTGCACTGCAGTCCGGGTCCTTCCTCTTTCCTGGCCAGGGAAAGGGAAGTCCACTTTGGAAGGGCTGATGGGGTCATAGTCTCCCACAGAGCAGGTCCATCACAATCATGAGGTTCATTGTGATACTCTAATATTGCCCAATCTTGTAGTCAACAAAGTATATAGGAACTGAGGAACAGCCCTTTAAATAGCTTGGAACCCTGTACTGGGCACCCGTCTCTCTTTGCAGAACCCATCACACCCCTGCCATAGCAGCAATACACATAGATACTTAGGCATTGGATATTTTTACATAGTTAATAAACTGGGTTATTTGGGATCCATCTGTGCCAAGTGTGGTTTCCTCATAGTCTTTAATGTTGTGTAGAGAGCAAGGACACAACCTCCACCAGATTTACTTCTTGTATAACATTTTTGGCAGTGTGCACTGCTGTTTCTGTGAACCCAGTGGGCTGTGTGGCCAGGCTTTGACCTGGCGTGCCTGACATTCCAAAATATTTGTATGACTTTAGCTAGCATTTTGCAGTCTCCCCCCACTCTTCTGGGAATGGCCCCTACCTTGCCAATGCCTCCTCGCCTGACCCACAGAGCCGTGTGAACGACTGCACCCACTCTGATTTCTCTGCTGTGCCACTTGCAAACAAGGACCTTTTGTAGAGCTACAACTATAGTTCTGTGCTGGGTTCCCTGAAGATTGAGGGAGCCAGCTGGCTTTGTCTGCTCCTTTTCCCCAAAGAGTCTTTTGCTCCTGACATCATGGAATAAAGGCAGGGCATACCAGAATGCTATTAAGAGAGTGGCCCTCATTTCCTGCACCTAGACACAAGATATGGGTCAGGATTATACAATTAAATAGCCACTACTGAGCTATTACCATCAGTAGGCAGGCTTCATGCAGAGGCACTGAATCAGTTTTTATAGTTGAAAGTCACTGAACAGAGCTGTTGGCTCTGTAGATGCTGGAAGCCAAGGGTGCTATTATTACTTCAAGCCAGGGGGTGCTGCCACAGCATACAACTCCCCTGTTCAGATGGCTTTCTTAGGTTGACATGAGGAAGGGGAGCACTGAGAAATGAGGATGCTGAGGAAGAGGGGATGTAGGGTGAGACGGAGACAGGAGAATGAGTAAAGGGGAAGAAGGAAGAAGGACAAAGTAATTGAGTGAGTGCAGGAGATGATGCTAAGTTGAATTGACAGAGAACAGAGAGGAGAGAAACATAAACAGAGAGCAGAAAAGTGAGGGGGGAAGGAGAGAAAGATGGTGAAAAGGGGCCACGAGAAGATGAAAAGCAAACGTATCCTAGAGGGGACCAGGAGTCTATGTCTTTACAGGGTGGGCTTGAGGTTTGAAATTAAATATGAACATGAGGGAAGGCCATTCAGGCAATGGGAAAATATGTTGCTGGATCATATTCCTCTTTCCCCTCAGATGCACCCACCCACCCCAAGTCCCACATAATGGCAAAGAGTTTGGGTAATGTATAGTAAAGAAGGCTCAGTTATTTCAATAACACACAACAAGCACACCTTGGTGAGGACACTTGCACCTTTCACACATCACACACATAGGAGCCCTGGAACTTTCAATAGTTTGATCCCCAACAAGATGCAGGACCTTTTATTTACTGGGGCTGTCCTAAGGGAGGGCAGTCAGGCCTCCTCACCCACTTCTCTACCACATAGATTCTTCCCTCTTTGTATCTTTGCTAGGGGGAATTATTGCCCTTTCTCCAGACTCTCAGGGTCTAGTGAGCTCTGCAATATGAAAAGCCTGGCAATCCCTAGTCTGCCCTGGAGGTGGAGTAGCTACTACTGCTGTGGGAAATGGGCTAGGAATCTAGGAATTGGAATGAAAGAACCGGATGACACAGGAAGCTGTGGTGAAGAGCCACAAAACAGCTTGTGGGAAGGAGATGATGCTTGCTAGAGAGCCGGGAAGGGAAGAAGTAGAGTGAGAGCCATTAAGCTCTTGAAGCTTTGAGCCAAACAGACTTGAACTCAAGAGATTGCTGAGCCTCCAACTGGTGGTGAAGAAAACCTGCAATGTTTGCACAGCTCTGCTTAGAACAATGTAGATTGTGTTGAGAGCTGGCTAATTGGCACATAGTTCCCCTGGGAATTGCACAATCACCTTTCATGCAGTGCCCCCATTCAGCCACCTTCTCTGCTGTTTCTCCTGGGTGGAAGATGAAGAGGGGAGTGCTGGCTGTGGAAAGAAAATTGGCACTGAAGAAGCAGCAGGGAGCTCATATCAGTCAGGACTTGCACTCCTAATGAAACTGGCACTATTAGAGTGGACTTAATGTGACTGGAGTTGTTAGTATTTTTCTCCGCCTCCCACTGCACCAGTTCTAAAGGAAGCATCTAATGAGATGCCTGTAGGATACAATCATTTAGCTGTGCTTATAATAATCATAATTCAGGCTTCCTATAAAAGGTAATGAAGCAGACTGGGAAATAGCAATTGGAGTCCTGGTAAACTCATCAGTACAAAGGCTCAGGGTCACCAAGGCTTAGCCAATGAACTAAAGGCAATGTACAAGAACCAATGATACAGGGCTGTGATCTCAAGCAAGAACTACCCTGTGCAATGTCTCCCATTGCACATACTAGCCCGAGAATGGCAATGTGCACCCAAAACCCATGTTCATAAGACACTGAACACCAACAAGATTTTCAGTGTATAATGCTGCAGGAGATGCCCACGGCCAATGTTTTTACAAGTGAATAGTGATCTGCCCCTTTGACTTTTGGAGGCGCAACCTGAATTGTCGTCATGTGGCCTGATTACCAAAGGTGGGTGCCCAGCTCTGGTAACTCTTGTCACATTACACTCACTCGAATAACAGTGCCAATTTCATTGCAAGTTAGGATCCCAGAATCACAAGCTGCTGCTGAAAATCTTGGCTTGTGCAGCACACTGATATCAACGCTCTGTGTTCTGATCTGTCTGTAATGAAACTGAGCACTGTATAGCTACTTGCAAATTTTACAACTGCAATTATTCCTAGAGAACACAGATAAAAGCCCCCCGCCCCCTCCCACACACGGTGGTTGTTGGGTACTAATTTAAATGTTTTGCAAATATGTGTAGTTGGCTCCGGAGAGCCAATAGACTACGCAGGCCCTTGGGCAAGGTGTGTGTGGTGGTGGGGGAGGGAGGGCTGGCTCTGTGCTCTTGAATGGGGCCGGGCCTCAGGAGGAAGGAGTGGGACTGAGGTAGCCAGCCTCCATGCTACCCAGAGTGTGGCATGCCCCATAACCCTCAGAGCTGCATGACGTGCGCAATGTAGTGTAGCACTCCAGGGCTGGGATTCCACCCCCTGCTGCTGCCGCCAAGGTAGCAGTGGCAGAGACTGGGAATCCCAGGTCTGAGGCAACTGTCTCCTTTGCCCCTTACCCCTCATCGGTGTCCCTGAGTTGGCTAATGCGGAGAGAAAGTGCTTTTTATTTATGCTGTCCTTTGGGAAGATTGTCCGTCTGGGATGATTTGCATGCTTAATTACTTTGGCTTGGAAAAGAAGTTACTCCCAAAGTAGCCTTTTCTGACAGAGCCAAGGATGGCACTTCTAGCATTAGTATTCAGCTCTAGCCTGGATGAGATCATCTGTTTTCCTAGCAAGGAGTGAGGAAGTTCTGTCTCTCTGCCTCTTCCCTTTGTATCTCTACATCAAAAGAAGATGACAAGAAGCAAAGAATGATGAAAAGGAAGGGAAAAAAGCCCTGCCTGAGCGGCTATATGTGGAACAGCTTTTAAGAAATTTGAAAATGAGGCGCAAAACCCAAAACAAACCCCCCAAATTGGAGAGAATCATGTCATGTAACAGGAGAAGCCAAAGGCCACTAGGAGAAATACTCATGAGCAGAACTATAGACAATCCCCTGTTTGATGCTCATTGCCTTGCTCTGTCTTGAAGGAATAAGTATCATCATCTAGTAAAAGAGTCCTTGACCTCTCCTGGAAGTACTGTTAATAAAATAACCCTCTTTTATGTATATTAATACATCCAAAGTCCAAAGCGGACTGTAAAGAACTTCAAAAGGATCTTACAAAATTAAGTGACTAGGCAACAAAATGGCAGCTGAAATTCAGTGTTGATTAATGCAAAGTAATGCATATTGGAAAACATAATCCCAGCTATATATATAAAATGATGGGGACTAAATTATCTGTTACTACTCAAGAGAGAGTTCTTAGAGTCATTGTGGATAGATAATTTTCTGAAAACATCTACTCAGTGTGCAGCGGCAGTCAAAAAAACCAACAGAATGTTGGGAGTCATTAAGAAAAGGATAGGGAATAGGATGGACAATATCTCATTGTCTCTATATAAATCCATGATATACCCACACAGACATCTCTGTAAAGCATGGACTTCATAGTCCTGCGACCTTCTTGACATAATCTTACTAATACCCTGTTCAACTGATTAGCCGTCATGACCCTAAATCTTTTTCAGACGTGCTGCTTCACAGGAGAGAGTCCTGCCTGGCATAAGCATGGCCAGCATTCTTTGTTCCTACTAGTGATGGGTTTTCATACACAAAGAGCAAAATAATATACTTTGTCGCAAATTAATTTTATTGCAGATAAAAGAATAACATCAGGAAAGAACAAAACTGAAACCTCCACAAGAGCACAGCATGTGTGTGTCTTGTCTTTACCTGCTTACAGCACTTCTGAGCCATGGGGTCTGCTGTAGCTACACACGGGAGGTTAACTGCTAGACTTAAAAGGCACAGTAAAGGCAGCATTGCCAAGCTATGTACAACACAGGACACCGAGGGAGAACACAGATAATGTCCACACTTTGGTAAGAGCTGCCCCAACAACACAGTCTTCCTGAGGAAGGGATGTATGGAGGTGTTGATCGACTCCACAATAACCATACTGTGATTTATTTTGATTATAAGAACATCCATCTAATGCTCTGGATACCCATATAACAGTCCTGGGGAGGGGGAAAGAGGACAACTGCAAAACGGGAGGGTTTTAGGGTGAGACAGGAAGAACAATGGAGAGACAGAGAATCCATCCTTGCTCCAAAAGTCATCATGACTGAGAAAAAAATGTGCAGGGAAAATAGTTTAGGGAAGTTACACTTTTTGTTTGAGACAAGGTTACCAGTGTGGGGAGCAACAGGAAACACCTGGTATGGTTTCTTTGAAAGCTCACTGATAGTTTTTTAGGTGTGTCTGGAAATGTTTGCACCATACCAGCACTTCCATTCATCCTGCATTAAAACAAGAAACTTTGCACAGAAGTTGTGTGTGACTTTGTGTGAAGCAAGAAGCTGTGTGAGCAGAAAAAAAACTTATTTTGAAAATGATTTATCGGGGAAGATATCTAATGAAAGTGTGAGGTACCAGAAGCACAAGCACTTGCTCTTCTCAGAGTATGAGATTAGCCAGACAGCTAAATATCACCCCCAAATACCTTGTAGCTGCTGGTTCAAACGACACTAGTCAGCAATGAGAGGAAGTGGCTTCCCAGGGCTGCCTTTTTTATTTAAACTTCTGAATCTAAGCTCTGATAAAAATGGCAGTTTCAATAAATCCTTTTACCATGTTTTCTTCAGAAGCTTTATCTATTCACAGCCCCTTTCTTGCAGAGCAGATTCATCCTACTTCCTACTTTGTCAGAGTCTCAGCTTCCAGATGAAGTTAATGCTACTCGCAGAATTCTGTCCCACGTTATATTTCATTGACATTGAGAGATCCTTTCTAAGCCTCCCTTTCTAAAAACTCTCTCCATTTCTGGCTATGCATCATTATCTCCAGGTCCAGGCTGGTCACAGTTTTTTTGTCAGCTTAATGAAAAGCCAGACTTAAGGCACTTATATTGAGCTTAATGTGCTCATGAAGATTTTTGCCTTTGTAAATGGCAAAACAGCAAGGCATGCCTCATTGTTGCCTGGCTCCTTATGCAGTCACATAAGCCAGCACAACTGACTACACAAAATGGAGGGTAACAATGAATCAGGCCCCCAGTTTTATTGCTGGAACTCAAGAGCTGGATCTAAAGCTCTTTGACATAAATGGGACTCTTACCAGTGATTTCAATGGACTTTGGATCATTCCCTCACAAAATGCCTCCCTACTAACACTGAACCTCATGCCATAGTCCTGACAGAGATAAAACTACCACTTGCAGCTAGGACTGGGCTGGAGACTTGCAGTGAGAGCCGGGCTGGAGGGTCATAGCAGCTGTTTTTTGTTTTTTTCAGGCTATGTTGATAGGTTCAGCTATTAATTACTAAAATAATAAGTAGGGCTACATCTACACTGCAACGCTATTTTGGGATGCTGGAGGTATCCCAAAATAGCTATTCCACATCTTCACAGCAAACCCATTACTTTGAAATATAACGGGCTCGTTATTCCGACATCTCTGTAAACCTCATTCCATGGGGAGTAAGGGACGTTTCGGAATGGCAGGTTAGTTTGAAATTTGGTGCTGTGTAGACAGCGCCAAAGTACAAAATAAGCAATTTCAAAATAAGATTGAAATAAGATATGCAATTTGTGTAGCTCAAATTGTGTATCTTATTTCGAGCTATGGTGCAGTGTAGATGCACCCTAAATGATCCCTGTGATAATGTTTGCTTGAATTATAGGGATTTTATTACCTAGTGAGTTGAGCCATCAGGATAACCTTTTTAGTTTCTGAGTTAAGAGTTACAAACTTGTTAATAATTGTTTAAAAAAATTCCACACCTCAATCTTATAGTTATGAGGATTACAGGGCTACTTTTCATTGCAAATCTGTACCACGTAAATGTAGAGCTGATGCATCCACTCTGCTGTGCTGTAGTTTGAGATTCATTTACTGTGCCTATATGGTATTTAGCCCCTCAGCACTGGCAGGTCCATCATTCCTGACGGTAAGTGCTAATGTGCTCTCGGTTTGCAAAATCTCTGCTCGTAGAGCCAAAGGCCCAGATGCACAGCAGAATGATCAATTTTCTTCAGATAACAGATCACTTAATTTCAAGCCTTACCCCTTCACTCAATTGTCAGAACATTAATCTCTTTCCCATTATGCTTGCTCTGCAAACCCAGATAGTATGAAAGTGCTTCCAAGTAGTCACAATTACTTGCATGCATTTGAGGCATACATAATAAAAAATACACATATTGTATATTGTAATCAATTTTAATCATAGTGTATAGTCACTAGTAACATTGCTGATATTTGATCCTTGGCTTTCCACACCTCTGTGTCTACTTGGTCTCCTTGCTGCTTCTGGAAACCATTGTCCATCTATGGCGGTCAATGCTATTATGCTCACACATGCATGACCTTCAGACTTAACCACTGTAATTTTCTGTATTTTAGGGATGCAGCCTTTAACAGTAGAACACTTGCAATCACTTCAGACCACAATGTCCCATCTGTTCAGCAATGCAGGCCTAGGAGAATCCATCACACTGTGTTCTGTTTGCTTTTCCTGACTCCCAGTGGTAGAGTAGGCCATGTTTTGTTTTGGTCCTTGTGTTCCAAATCGTACCCACTCCTGGGCTACGCTACCTAAGAGGGCACCTCTCCTTGGCAAGTGTGGCATCTGATACCACTTGCCTTGCTCTGGAACCACAGACCACTGATCCTCCGGAGTCAGACCCACGTGCTCGGGAGACTCCGTGTCAACAATAGTTTGTTTGCAGAAGGTTTAAATGTGTTTGAAAGACATAAAATAGCTATTACTGATGTACTGCTCTCTGGAGATACATTGGATTTATGCTACAACACATACAAAATGGGATCAGTTTCCACAGTGAGGAGAGCAGTATAAATGCCTAGACAGATACATTAGGTGGGCAATAGGAAATGTATTCATGAACTTGCAACTGTTTCTTTTTACATTTGAAACAAAGGAAAAAAATGCTTAAAAGTCTGACATACTTGTAAACAGAATCAGTTGCAAGTTCATAAATACATTTCCTATTGCCCACCTAATGTATCTGTCTAGGCATTTATACTGCTCTCCTCACTATGGAAACTGATTTGAAACAAAGGAAAAAAATGCTTAAAAGTCTGACATACTTAAAGGAAGTCACATTTGGCGTAGTCCTCATAGTCTTATTGTAGTATAACAGGTTTTTATGATAATGACATGTTTTTTTAAAAATGTGGCATTGCCTGTCATATATATCATACCAAGGCAGACATATAGATATTGATAAACTGCTTATATGGGTGTAAAATTAATTTACCTACCATGTTTTTAGAAATCTACTTAATTATTAAACAGAAATCACTTATTTAGTGTTCTAGGTATATATTAAAATGCATTTTTTAACTAATTCTGTCAAAGCAGAAGGTAATCTTTGAATGAGGCAGCACAGAGAAAGTCTTTCAAATAATGGACCACTGTAATCCAAAGATTTTCTTCATTCATCTGTATTATCAACTCTCCTGTTTGTATTCACCCAAGGGGCTCAGTGAGATAAAAGAAATTATCTCTGCAGAGATTGTAGTGTGCACAGCTGACTTTTGCTTACCATACTGTTAAATAGGAAACCAATTTATCTGCTGAATTGCATATCATTTGGGATGCAGGGTGAAATGTATGTGAATTAGTTTTATTAGCAGCTGTGATTCTACCATTATACTGAGCATATCATAAATACACATGATTACATCACTGAGTAAAATGCTAAAGAAGTGCTGTTCCTGTTAGACTTCTTGAAGGGACTGGAAACTGCTGCATGCAGAGGAAATTTATTTAAAAACAAATTACCGAAAAGCACCAAATTATTGGGAATATTTAGTGTAAGAAATCCAGCACGATTTAATTTAAAATAAATTGTCTTTTTGTATTACCAAATAGATATACTAAAAACAATACATATCTGTAAAATCAGCAGCCTGAGAAGGAAACCATCAGCTTTGAGTATGATTATTGGGATGTAGTAGCGGGATAGTCATAGCACTGAAACTGATTTTTCTCTCCACCCAGAGGAAAATTTTATCTGAGAATTTATGCACAGAGCAGATTTGAAAGTATCTGAGAAAGTGTGTGCAATTGTACTTCAGAATTACTTCTGAGCACTATTTATCAAGATACTTTATTTATCAACAGAGAGTTTATGAAGCACTAGAGAGTTATTGGAGTTTGTTATAGTAGGAAAAACTTGTTATGGTGCTATTTTCAATCCCTGTTAGCTAACAGCACCTTCCACTAGCACACGTCTAAAGGAACTTTCAGAGGAGTAGCTGAGTTAGTCCATAACAGGGAAAACTTAAAAAACAACAAATAGCCTGGTAGCACTGTAAAGACTAACAAAACACTGGAACACTCTGGTCATCTGAAGAAGTGGGCTGTGTCCATGAAAGCTCATGATACCATCTACATATTTTGTTAGTCATTAAAGTGCTACCAGACTATTTGTTGTTTTTTGAGTTTTTAAAGGAGCTTTTTTAGGCTTGTTTGGCTGCCTACATTGTTATGAATTTAGTTGTAGGTACTACATTTGTACTGAAGCAATTATACATAAAATACCAAAGCAATACATGTGTGTTGTTAATTTAGTTAATGGTGTCTAATAACAATTGTCTTAGGTGAAAGAATGGTTACTTACCCAGCACTAACTGTGGTTCCTAGAGATGTGCTGTCTCCATGTATTCCATTTCTGGTGCACATGCTTTTCATGCATGCAAGACCGGCATAACACAGTCCATGGAGATTGCATATATACCATACTTCTGACACCTCATGGCTAATGGTGTAAAGGACAAGCTGGACACATCCCACTGCCCAGTTCCTTCATTAAAACAAAATCCAGATGGACAAGTATGCAACAGGAGTAGGTAAAGGAGATGGACTGTGGAATTCATGTGGACATCTCCAGAAATCAGTTACAATCAAGAGCCTTCCTTCCTTCCTTCCTTCCTTCCTTCCTTCCTTCCTTCCTTCCTTCCTTTCATAATTTCTGTCCTGGAGGTGGAGGTTTCTGACTTTACTGGAATAATGCCTGCAAGACAGCCTTCCTGAAGTGGGCATCTGATATGGGCCTTCTCTCAAGGAGCAGCATGGAGAGAAGCTGCACAGGGTGCACCTTTACAAATCTCTCAATAGGCAAGGCGGGGAGCTTGGCATACCCAGATGTTGATGTGTATCCTCTCCCTTTTTGTGGCCTGTGAGATGTCTATGGAGAATGGGATAGAATCATAGAATCATAGAATAATAGGACTGGAAGGGACCTCAAGAGGTCATCGAGTCCAGCCCCCCGCCCTCAAGGCAGGATCAAGCTCCGTCTACACCATCCCTGACAGATGTCTATCTAACCTGTTCTTAAATATCTCCAGAGAGGGAGATTCCACCACCTCCCTTGGCAATTTATTCCAATATTTGACCACCCTGACAGTTAGGAATTTTTTCCTAATGTCCAATCTAAACCTCCCCTGCTGCACTTTAAGCCCATTATTCCTTGTCCTGTCCTCAGAAACCAAGAGGAACAAATTTTCGCCTTCCTCCTTGTGACACCCTTTTAGATATTTGAAAACCGCTATCATGTCCCCCCTTAATCTTCTTTTTTCCAAACTAAACAAGCCCAGTTCATGAAGCCTGGCTTCATAGGTCATGTTCTCTAAACCTTTAATCATTCTTGTCGCTCTTCTCTGAACCCTTTCCAATTTCTCCACATCTTTCTTGAAATGTGGCGCCCAGAACTGGACACAGTACTCCAGCTGAGGCCTAACTAGTGCAGAGTAGAGCGGCAGAATGACTTCACGAGTTTTGCTTACAACACACCTGTTGATACAACCTAGAATCATATTTGCTTTTTTAGCAACAGCATCACACTGTTGACTCATATTCAACTTGTGGTCCACTATGACCCCTAGATCCCTTTCCGCCATGCTCCTTCCTAGACAGTCGCTTCCCATCTTGTATGTATGGATGGAACTGATTGTGGATGGGGATTATGAGGCGTGAACAGGGCTAACAAAGATTTTGGATGGATCAGTCTACCATGTGAAGGAAGCCAGGACAAAGTGGGGGAGCAGGCCTGGCATCTCTAAGCAATCTGCCTGAGGTGAATAGATCAACCAGAGCCAGAGCTGAAGTCATGGGGTGTTCTACAGGTGAAGGCTGCCATGTGGCCAAGGAGAGGAAAGTATTTGCAATGGCATGTGCATGGATTGTGGTGCAGCTGTGTGATAAAAGAGGGGAGGGTGGTTGATAGACCTGTTGGCAGGCTCCAATAAAGATAATCTCTTGGGTCAGGGTGAAGCTGCCTTCTCCTCATTGATACAGTGATAGCCAAGCTGACAAGGAGCTCATAAAGACCCTGGATTGTGCTAAGGAGGAATGACGTCATGAGAAACCAGCCATCCAGGTAGGGAAGCACAGGGTGGCTGAGGCATTGCATGTGGACTGTGATAACAGCAAAAATGTCTGTGAACACATGCGAAGTGGTGATGATACCTAAGGGAGGGCCTTGAACTGGTAATGGGAGCGTCCCACTAGAAAATGCACATTTCCAATTAGGCCAGTGGATTTTGATGTGGAAATAGGCCTTTCATATTGAGAGCCATACACCAGAAGCCCTTGGGAAGGGATGGAATAATGAGGGGAACCTGACCATCCTGATCTAGATGATGCTTGATCCTGCCTTGAGGGCAGGGAACTGGATTTGACGACCTCTTGAGGTCCCCTCAGTTCTAGTGTTCTTTGATTCTATGATCCAGAATCGGAATTTGGGGTTGAACTTGAGCAATTGCTGGTACAGAATGAGGAGGCAGCGACCCTCTTTCTTGGAACAAGGAAATAAGTGGACGAGAGCCCTGGGACTTGATAAAAGTGGAGGACGCCAGGGCTGACCTTAGTAAAAACGGTGCCTTGTGTGAACTTGTATTTTAGTGTCCCTGTAACCTGTGGGCACCCCATCTTTCCACTGCACCCTTCCATTGTACCAACTCCCATACCCTCCCCATCACCTGTGGTCACCACAGCTTTCCCAATCGCTTCCAGGCCTTCAACCCTCCTGTGCTTAATTTGTATCAAAAGAGGTGCCAGAGCTCAGCCCTAAAACACATTAAACACTAGCTGGGAGGCTGGTGCTGGCTGGGTGCCCAGCTCTGATTTTGGGAGCTGGGTGTGTGTGTGTGTGTGTGTGTGTGTATGTATGTGTGAGGGGTGAAAGTAAGCAACACAGTGAGTGTGTGTATGTTGGGGGGAAATGTGTGTGTGTGTTTGTGTGGCCAACTGTCAGCATGCTGTCTCTTTACGAGCATTCAGGAGCCTAAACAGTCATGCTGGTTGGTCCCAGTCAGCATCCAGAGGCTCAAAGACAGATATGCTTTCCCTGGTCCCCACTCCAACTCAGCAGAGACTAGGTACACAGGTGGGGGGGATACTTTGACATCAATGTCAAAGGCAGGATCCAGGTCTGAGTGTGGCCAAGGAGAAGGGTGACAGGAGCAGCTATAGATGATAGTGGAGCAGGGCAGTGGGGGAGCAGTGGCACCCTCCACTTCAGAGGCGTTACCTGGCTGATCCAGCTGCCCCCTTGTAGCTCAACCTATCCCTCTGCTATCCAGACACATCTGGGCCTGCTTGGCTGCCTCTAAGCCCTACTGGCTGTTGGCAGATGAGGTGGGTGGGAGGTACCAGTAGGGATCCCTCTTGAATACTGCACTCTGAGTGTAGCCCGAGCTCACCCGTCCCTAAGGCTGGCCTTGAGGATGCACTGTGTAGCACCCTTTCAGAGGAGGGTGTCCACTTCCCCTCAGAGGCAATCACAATGGGAGGGAGCTCCACAGCCACCATGGTGAGCGATGAAGGAGGGGAGAGAGGCTGACTATTAAGCAGACCTTGGGTGTGTTTAGACTGGCAAGATTTTGTGCAAAAGTGGCTGCTTTTGTGCAAAAACTTGCCAGCTGTCTAGACCGGCCGCCTGATTTTGCACAAGAGCACTGATGTTCTACTGTCCGAAATCAGTGCTTCTTGCGCAAATGCCTAGGTGCTCCCGTTCAGGAAAAGCTCTCTTGCGGAAATGTTTTTGCGCAAGGGGGCCAGTGTAAACAGGCAGCTAAGACGTTTTGTGCAAAAGCAGGCTAAACAGAAAAAACCCCTAGTGGATGCTTGGAGGCTCCGTAGCCACAATCAGCTCCCGGATTTCCTGGTAACCTGAGCCCCCTTAAAGCAGACGCAGGCTGCTGAGGTCACAAGGCAGGAGCCCTTCTCTGACCTCTGGCCAGAGGTCTGCCACGTGGCCCCCTGCCATCCAGCAGACACCCCCAGGCATGATGGCAGCTCCAGGTGGGGATCAGCCACCTGCACCCCCAGCACAGGAGGCCCCCAGGGCCAGAAAAAGAAGGCCCCCATCCTGGTCCTCAGGGGAGCTGGAAGCCCTCCTGGACCTCTGGCAGGAGGAGGAGGCCCTGCATGAGACCCGCTCCCGGCGCCGGAATGCGGAGATCTTTGCCCTCATAGCCCAGGCGCTTGCCCAGCAGGGCCATCCAGCCCGGACCCTGGAGCAAGTCCGGGATAAAATCAAAGAACTGCGCCTGGGCTACGTCCGGGCCAGTGAGCAGGAGCCGACACCTGCCCCCATTATCAAAGGCTCCATGCCATCCTGGGCCAATCAGCACCACAGGCACTGGATGTGCCTGTGGACAGCAGCATGCGCCCCCCCCCCCGTCACCAGGACCACCGAGGCAGGGGAAGGAGACATCAGCAGTGTATCTGAGGATGAGGCCAGCTCTGCCACCCTGCAGGCCCCCTCCGGCAGTCCCGATGTCTCCCATGCATCCTCGGAGGTCGGGGAAGGATCCACCAGTGAGTGTTGCACTTTGCACTCACAAGCGGGGCGGGGAGCCAAGCGCCCGGAGGGGAAAGGGGGAGAGCACGTCACTCAGACCACGTGAGCTGCACACTGTGTAGCATTAGGCAGCAAGCAGCACATGCAACCTCATGCAGCCTGGTGACCGAGTGGCATGTGGCTGCAGCAGGCAGCTCCAGGGCATGCCTGGGACCGTGCTGCTCACACACATGCAGCGGGACCAGGGGGAAGGGTGGATGCCGGCTGGAACCAGCCAGGGCCCCAGGGACTCAGGCCAGAGCCCGCACCTCTGCCAAGGGTGCAGCACGGAGAACGGCAACACTGTCCCATGCCTGGCTGTGAGGCACAGCCAGCTGCTCTTGGGTACACCGCAGTGTCACAGCGTGGGCATGGCCCCCACTGAGCCCCTCGCCTGCTCCCGGTGCCTTGGCTGGTTCCCCGAGGGAAGTCCCCACTGCGGCCACACATGTCCCTGGGCTACATGTGTGAGGGCTAACGGGAGGGGGAGGGAGACGGGGGAAGTGCTCGGGACGGCCCTAGGGCCACCTGAGTTTTGCTGCAAGGATGGGACACTCCTCAGTCACTCCATGTTCCATCCAGGAGACATTCCACGCGATGGGGATCTGAGAGCCCAGACCACGTCTGCCAGATGTGCTCCCAGGCACTGTGTGGGGATTCATCTCGTTCCCTGTCAGACACCTTTGATTAGCCCAAAGCTTCACAGCCTCCACCGGCAGGGAGTTCCACAGGTTAACACAACACCAGCGCCCTCCCACCCTTCACGGGGCCAGGACACAGACTGGTGGTTACAATACATGGAGGAGGACCCTACTCCAGGGGCAGTCCTTTATGCAAACATACAACACGGGGGGGGGGGGGAAGGCAACCGAGTGGGCCCAAGCCACACTGCTGTGGTGTCACCTGGGCTCAGGGTAGAGGGCATGAGGAGTGGGGACAGTGGCCGGGCTGCCTGACTGACCCATCCTTTCCTCTCTTCCCTGCAGCAGGACCAAGCACAAACCGGGGACCCTCTAGTCCTGCAGCAGCGGCAGCAGCAGCACCCCCAGCTGCCCAACCACTGAGGTGGCGGCTCCGCCACCGGGACCAGCTCCTTTGGTGCCACGTGCAGGCCGTCGAGCGCGTCGAGGCAGCCATCACTCGGTGTGTTGAGGCGGACCTGCAGTGGTGCTAGGAGGCCTGGGGCACCTTCCAGGCCCAGTGCGTCTGCATGGCAGATTCAATCGCCACCCTCACCGCCCACATTGGCCATGCCATCCATTATGGCATGGCCTTGCGCCATGCCCCCGCCATCCCTCCCCTAGCACTGCCCCTGTCCCCTCCTGCAATGGCCCCTCCTGCTTCTGTCCCTTCCCCTCCTGCTCCTGCTCCTGCAATGGCCCCTCCTGCCCCTGGCTCCTGCCCCTGCCCCTCCTGCTCCTGGCTCCTGCCCCTCCTGCTCCTGCCCTGCCTACTCACCTCCCCATGCAGCATGTCCCCCATGTGCAGGTCCGCCTCCACAGGAGCGGTCACAGGGGTCACTTCTCCCAGGAGCAGCTCCCCCTCTCTTCCTTGTAAATAAAAAAATACAAGTTTTTTCTGTTCAACACAAAACTGTTTGGTGTTTATTGGGAGGTAAGGGGAGGGGAGGGAAGGGAGACCGAAGCGACCTACTACAGGGCCTGGGCAAACATGTCCATCAGGGACTCCCGGATGCACACCCCGTCTTGGTGCGCCTGGCGGATAGCAGCTGTGTGGGGCTGTTCATAGGCCTGGCCCTCGGCTGCCATCCATGCGGGGAGGAAGGCCTCCCCACTCCGCTCCACAAGATTGTGGAGCACGCAGCATCCAGCCACTGCCTCTGTGGCATTCCGCTAACCCATCTCGAGACGGGTGAGCGAACACCGGAAGCGGGCTTTCAAGTGGCCGAAAGCGCACTCCACGTTCTGGCCTGTCCACCCCATGTTGGGCCGCATTAGCCAGGTCAGCAGCGGTGTGTCCCCGATGACACAGATGGGCATAGGCACATCCCTGACAATAAACTCCCGCCAGGGGAAGTAGGTGCCTGCCTCCAGCCTGTGAAACAGGACAGAGTTGCGTAGTATGCGGGAGTTGTGTGCCCTGCTGGACCAGCCTGCATAATTATCTATGAAGCGGCCACGGTGGTCCACAAGGGCCTGGAACACAATAGAGAAGTAGCCCTTCCTGTTCATAAAATGGGCTGCTCAATGCTCCGGGGCCCGGACGGGGATGTGGGTTGCATCCAGGGCTCCCCCGCAGTTGGGGAACCCGAGGGCAGCGAAACCAGCCACGGTAGCGTCCACATCGCGCAGGCAGATGATTCTTGGGAGCAAGACGTTGTTGATGGCGTGGACGACCTGCAGAAGGGTGCAGAGAAACACAGGGGAACACATCACATAAGGCAGGGTGAGTGTGCGCGCCCTTGGGCCCCCCCCCGTGATTCCCTCTGTGCTCACACACACACACACCAGGGTCCTCTCGCCCCTCACCCCCCCCCCCCCCATCAGCAGGCCTGTGCAAGGGAGGGACGGCCCAAACCCCTGGGTGACCCAGCCTGGAGTCTTGGCTGCCCCTGGCCGTGGAGTGCAACACCCTCCCCCCCACCCCACTCCCCCTGGGACTTACCTCCATCACGACTACACCGATGGTGGATCTGCCCACCCCAAACTGGTGTGCCACCGATGGGTAGCTGTCTGGGGTGGCCGGCTTCCATAGTGTGATGGCGACCTTCTTGTCGACAGGGATGCGTGCCCACAGCCGGGTGGTGGTTCTCTGGAGCGCAGGGGCAAGCCAGGCACATAGCTCCAGGAGCATCCGCTTTCATATGCGAAAGTTCCGGGCCATTGCTGGTCATCCCATTGCCCCAGGACCAGCCAGTCCCACCAATCCGTACTGGTGTCCAGTCTCCACAGTGGCCTCTCCACGCTGGGGTGGGGATGCCACAGGGACGCCATGGCCTCCGTGGTGAGGGAGTCCAAAGCGATCTGTGCCTCCAGGTCCTGGAACTGGAGGGCAGCAGTCTGGAGCACCAGCTGCAGGCACTCCAAAATGGCCGGCAGGGGCCAGAGCAGGCACATGGCCACCCCTGGCTCCATGGCAGAAAAAACAAGGGAGATGAAAAAAAACAAAACAAGCAAAAGCACTAAGGCTGTGTCCAGACTCAGGAGTTTTTTCGAAAAAAGTAGCCTTTTTTCGAAAAAACGTCACCTGTGTCTAGACTGCAGCCGCGTTCTTTCAAAATTAAATCGAAAGAACGTGGCTTTTCTTTCGACGGCGGTAAACCTCATTTCACGAGGAAGAACGCCTTTTTTCGAAAGTGCTCTTTCGAAAAAAGGCGTTCTTGAATGCCAACAGGGCTTTTTAGAAAGAGAGCATCCAGACTCACTCGCTGCTTTCTTTCGAAAAAGCGGCTTGCTTTTTCGAAAGTACTGCTTGCAGTCTAGACGCTCTTTTTCGAAAGAGGCTTGCAGTCTAGACATAGCCCAAGTGACAAAAGGCAATGGTGACCAAAAAGGCAGAGGGCAACCACCAAAACTGCTACGGCTGACAATCCCTGCAAGAGGTCCTATAGCATGCAGCAGGAGAGAAACGGCTGTCCAGGGAGATCCCTTTAAGCACGTGTCTCAAAGGAGATCCAGCCCCCGCCTCCGGAAAGGGCTGGTGCCCTTTTGCCCTCTTCAAAATGGTTCCGGGCTTCTGCTTTTGCGCAAAAGTGTCTCGCCAATGTAGACACGCTTTTGTGCAAAAGTGCATCGTTATAACGATAACTCCGGGACCAATCTAGATGCTCTTTTGCAGAAATACTTTTAACGGAAAAGTTTTTCTGTTAAAAGTATTTCCGCAAAATCATGCAAGTCTAGACGTAGCCCACGTGAATAGTGTCCAGCATCCAGCAATTGGTGGTGATCTTGCCCCAGGTGTAAATAAACAAGGCAGGCAGCTCCTAAAGACAACCAGAGGCAGAGTCTGGAAGAGTGAAAATGGCTGTTTGGTTTGACGTTACAAGTGCGTTGAGGGAGCTGAAGAGATTGTGCTGGGGCAATAGGGTCATTGAGTGTGTGGATGTCAGCGAAATGGTTCCTGAGGTCACTGAAATTAGGGTTGGTAGGTGGTGCTGGGGCAAAAGGATCATCTTAGCTACCTGCAGGTCAGGGCTGGGATGTAGATACTGAGCGACCACAGAGTGGCACAGGGGTCCTTGAAGGAATACAGAAGATTCTTCCATCTTCATGAGCAATCTGGACCTCTTTAAGAAATCTGTAGGACTGGAGCCAGATGTCTTGGTGGAGTACGATGCCAGTTGCTATGGAGCAGGATGGGGTATCAGACTACTGCTTGGATGGTCACCTGGGTGATCAGTTTGCCTTCATCCAGTAGCACCTGAAACTCAGCAAGCTGCACATATGTCAGGACATCCCAAGAGGCCGAGTAATTAGCAATAGGGAACTGAAGTCCCACAGATGAATAAAACTTTTGCCACTAAAGGTCCGGTTTCTGCTGGCATGACTGGATGTATGAGTGTGGACGGGGAACGCGCCCGTAAGGCATTGCTGTTAAGTGCATTTGGTTGCTGTGTGCATCATGAGAGAGTTGGGGGACCGGTGTTAAAGTTAAAGAGAACTGTACCCTGAGATGGGATAAAGTACTGTGTCCTCAGACAGGACCAGCATCATCATTAGAGCCAGCCACAAAGACAGTGGCAGACCAGTAATGGTGTGAGGTGATACCTGCAGATTGTGGTGGGGTTTCACCTTATGCTCTATCCAGGGCTTCCTGGGAGCCAGAGCAGCCAGGACAATTTGTAACTTCTAACCTGACTGGACCCAGCTTGGGGAAGCCACACTGCATTTAGGAGCAGTTCCCATTGGGAAGTTGCCCTTACACCCAGTGGGGCTTCAGCAGATGTGGTGGTACTAAGGTGGAATCTGGAGGGGCATTCACTGTTGGAGATGGGCACCATTCTGGTGGACATGCCCAGTCCCAGATCTGAGGGTGCATGTTGGCAATATAATACAACACCTACTCCCCTTTTCTGTGACTTATTCATGAATAACCCTAACCTTTATACCAATAGTCAAATCATAAAGTTTATCCCACCAGGTCTCAACTTCTCAAATGCTAAACCTCAGGAAAGGAGTAAAATCAACTGTGTATTTGTGAGTTACTTATTTTTTGATAATTCAGATTTTAATCAACCACCCTCTCTAACTCAAAATCATTTAGTCAAGCTGAAGGGCTATGTTACCTAAAAATGGAGAGGGATGTTGAACACAAAGTAATCACTAGCAGACTGATCAGTGATGAAAGCACAAAGGAATGATCACAGTACTACCCGGCGATCATTTTTGTTCTTCTCTTGCATAAAAAAAAAGAAAAAAACACTCTGTATTCTATTTCAGTCAGAACTGGGTTTCTTTGATAATTTTTCCTACTTGTTTTTCAGTCTCTCACTCTGTCTCTCTGACTTTTGGGATGCTTGTGCTTCCTTTCCTTTTGCCTTTGATGGATCAGTTCCCAGAGCTGACATACCACTTCATAGAATTCTAAAACTAGAAGGGACTGTGAGAGGTCATCGAGTCCAGTCCCCTGCCCTCATGGTAGGATCAAGTACTATCTAGACCATCCCTGATAGACATTTATCTAACCTACTTTTAAATATCTCCAGAGATGGAGATTCCACAACCTCCCTGGGCAATTTATTCCAGTGTTTAATCACACTGAGGCTACGTCTACACTGACATGATTTTCTGGAAATGCTTTTAACAGAAAAGTTTTCTGTTAAAAGCATTTTCGGAAAAGCGCGTTTGGATTGGCAGAACACTTTTCCGGAAAAGCACTTTTTCCAGAAAAGCGTCCCTGGCCAATCTAGACGCGCTTTTCTGCAAAAAAGCCTCAATCGTCATATGGCGATCGGGGCTTTTTTGCAGAAAACACTACTGTGCCATCTACACTGGCCCTTTTCTGGAACAGTTTTCCAGAAAAACACTTTTGCCCGAATGGGAGCAGCATAGTTTTTCCGGAAAAGCACTGATGATTTTACATTAGATCATCAGTGCTTTTCTGGAAATTCAAGAGGCCAGTGTAGACAGCTGGCAAGTTTTTCCGGAAACTGAGCGGCTGATTTTCTGAAATAACTTGCCAGTGTAGACACAGCCTGACAGTTAGGAACTTTTTCCTAATGTCCTACCTAAATGCCCCAGCTGCAATTTAAGCCCATTGCTTCTTGTCCAATCCTTAGAGGCAGAGGAGAACAATTTTCTCCTTGTAACACCCTTTTACATACTTGAAAACTTCTATCATGTCCTCCCCGCCCCAGTCTTCTCTTTTCTAAACTAAACAAGACCAGTTCTTTCAGTCTTCCCTCACAGCTCATGTTCTCTAGACCTTTAATCATTCTTGTTGCTCTTCTCTGGATCTTCTCCAATTTCTCCACATCTTTCTTGAAATGTGGTGCCCAGAACTGGACACAATACTGCAATTGGGGCCTAATCAGAGTAGAGTCGAGTAAAAGCATGACTTTTCGTGCCTTGGTCACAACACTCCTGTTAATTCATCCCCAGAATCATGTTTGCTTTTTTTGCAACAGTGTCACATTGTTGACTCATGTTTAACTTGTTGTCCACTATGATCCATAAATCCCTTTCAGCAGTACTCTTTCCTAGACAGTCACTTCCCATTCTGTATGTGTGAAAGAAGTTACTCACCTTGTGCAGTAACAATGGTTCTTTGAGGTGTGTGTCCCTGTGGGTGGTCCACTGTGGGTGTCAGAATCGTCCCAGCGCCGCAGTTTTGCAGCGCCGGGACGAGCCTAACACCCACATTAGAGCACTCACGGGGACACTACCTGAAGAAGAACTGATTGTTCCTTACAGGAATGGAGTACTTTGCATTTAAACTTTTTAAACTTCATCCTGTTTACCTCAGACCATGTCTCTAGCTTGGCCAGATCATTTTGAATTTCGACCCTATCCTCCAAAGCACTTGTAACCTCTCACATCTTGGTATCATCTGAAAACTTAATAAGTGTACTCTTTATGCCGTAATAATTGATGAAGATTCTAAAGAGAACCAGTCCCAAAACTGCGGAACCTTACTTGTTATGAATGGTTAATAACTACTCACTGAAAATGGTTATCCATCCAGTTATGCACCCACCTTATAGTAGCCCCATATAGGTTGTGTTTCCCTAGTTTATCGATAAGCAGTTCGTGTGAGACCGTGTTAAATGCCTTACTAAAATCTAGGTATACCACATCCACCGCTTCTCCTTTATGCACAAGGCTTGATATCCTAACAAAGAAAGCTACCAGATTGGTTTGACGTGATTTGTTCTTTACAAATCCATCTGGCTGTTATCTATCACTTAATTTTCTTCCAGATGGATTCGTTAATTACTTGCTCCATTATCTTCCCTGGCACAAAGTTAAACTGACTGGTCTGTAGTTTTCTGGCCCATTCTTATTTCCTTTTTTATAAATGAGCACTATATTTGCCCTTTTCCAGTCTTCTAGAATCTCTCCTGACTTCCATGATTTTTCAAAGATGATTGCTAAAGGCACAGATACCTCCTCATTCAGCTACTTGAGTATTCTAGGATGCATTTCATTAGGCCCTGGTGACTTGCAGACATAACACTTTTCTAAGTAATTTTTAACTTGTTCTTTTTTTTATTTTAACTTCTAAACCTACCCCATTTTCACTAGCATTTACTATGTTAGGCATCCTGTCACCATCCATCTTCTTGATGAAAACAGAAACAAAGAAGTCATTAAGCACCTCTGCCATTTCCAACTTTCCTGTTATTGTTTCTCCCTCTTCACTGAGCAATGGATCTACCTTGTCCTTGGTCTTCCTTTTGCTTCTAATATACTTGTAGAAGGTCTTCTTGTTAACCTTTATGCCTTTAGAAAGGGAAAGGACAAAATGAGCTAATCTTGCCCCTACATACCCGTGTTTGCTTATATTCATCCTCTATAATTTGACCTCGTTTTTCTTTTTGATTTTTAGATCATATAAGATCTTCTGGTTGATCTAAGGTAGTCTCCTGCCATACTTTCTACCTTTCCTATGCAGTGGAATAGTTTGCTTTTGGGCCCTTGACAGTGTCCCTTAAAAAACCTGCCAACTCTCTTCAGTTGTTTTTCCTCTTTGTCTTTCTTCCCATGGGACCTTACCTACCAGTTCTCTGAGTTTACTATAATCTCCCTTCCTGAAATCCATTTTGTTGTTCTTCCTTCTACCATTCCTTAGAATCATGAACTCTATGATTTCAAGATCACTTTCACCCAATCTGCCTTCCACTTTGAAATTTTCAATTAGTTCCTCCCTCTTTATTAAAATTAAATTAACAGCTTTCTCAATCTTCCAAAATGAAAAATTGTCTCCATTGCAGTTCAAGAATTTATTGGATAATCTGTGCCCTGGTGTGTTAGTTTCCCAACATATGTCTGGGTAGTTGAAATCTCTTATCACCACCAAATCCTGTGCTTTAGATGATTGTGTTATTTGTTTAAAAAAAAAAGCCACTTGGAGAAAACATGAAAATTTAAGCAAGTACCTGAAAAGCCTCCAATGCTTTTATAATTTGAATTGAATAAAAATTGACTTAAAACTATTAAATAGAGAAATTTTTACTGTAAAAAATTAGACACAGAATGAGTTTGGGCTCATACAAGGTTTGACAGCATCTGAGCAGGGGTTTTGTGAATCCCAGTGGGGAAGGATTCTGGGATGCAGGTTCCTAAAATGACAGGCATCTAAGTCCTCTTATAAAGATGGATCCCGATGTCTCATTTCTTTTAAAAAGGAGACAGAGATTATAACTGCATCCACTTAAAATTGCACATAGTTCTGTAGATAAGAGATCAGTCATCGCGGGAATATTGCCAATTTGCACCTCTTTTTGTTCTAGGGAGATAGTATTTCATTTTTTATTAGTATTTTTATTTTATCTTTTCATATTTCTGTTTGATTTATAAATTAGTACTAGCTAGATAAGATCAATACAGTCATAGGTAAACATTAAAGAGTGCAGATATAATGGGTCTGTATGTTGTGGGAAAACACTATTTTGGGAATATATCTATCTCAAAGTGGTCATACTGCCAACATTTAAAGAATCATATTAGTTTTGACCCTATGCTATGCATTTATAAAGTGTTACCTGAGTCAGGGATTAGATAGTTAATAGCTATCTTAAACCTATTTCTTTCTGGACACAGTCTGATATCTGTTGAATCAAAAGCAGAAAGAGAACTAAATAATTATAGGAGCAGAGGATAAAAGAATAGTAACTAGTGGCTTGGCTGGAGATTGAAAAAGCTGTTAAATCTGTTGGCCATTACAACAGCTTTACATGTGTAATAAGAGACTTAGCTCTTACACTGGCACAGAGATACACCATTGTAAAATTGTTCATTTTAATAACTTGTGAAGCACTTATTTAGGCAATATGTAAAATATCTATGGCATGTTTAAATTAATTCAGAGCATAGAAAGGAAAATAACAACATAAGGCAAATTGACACGTCTTTACGAAGCTCTCTCCTACATTTCATTCACACAACAAACCCATTAAAATCACACATATTTTGGTGAAAAAAATAACTTCATTCTTATGCAAAAACTTATTTAAAATAAAGTTAAAATAATATTTGTTTTTATAAAAAAGTCCTTGTCATGACAGAATAGTTATCTAAAAAAAAGTAATATCCAACATGAGATAATTTTAAGTTTTAATATATTTCAAAATGGAAGATTCTGCACTTACATAGTTATATATAATTGATACTGCAAATATGTTTTCAGGAAAAAAATCTCTTCCCATGCTTAAAAAATGCACCTTACTTCGATACTGTACAACATATATGAGTAAGAAAAAAAGTAATAACCTGTTTATGTAAAGAAAACAAAGTATATTACAAGGTAGTTACAATGATAACACAAAGAGTAAAACATTTATCAGTCTTAACATAATTTGAAGGCAATTCACAATCATTTTCAGGAATTTTGTGAGATTTAAGGCCATTTATTCTAAATAAAACATGTACTTGACACAAATACTTATAATACTGTGAATTTCTTGTAAAAGCTGTACATGCAAAACATTATATAATTAGATACGAACAGGCATATAGTAAAATTTTGGGTAATTCAATACACAAACCATTGTGCACGAAGCAATATGGCTGTGCAATTTTTAAATTAGTTACCATAATTCATGAAATATTAGCATCTGTGCACTTCAAAGAGCAATGTGATTAGGTGACAACAATAAATCCTAATATTAAGAGCCAGCATCCCTTTGAATAGGCGATCTAGACAATATGTGACAACTTTACATTTTAAACGGGCATTGAAATGTTTCATTATAAAATGCCTGTTGTAATAACTTGAAAATAGCTTTAGAAGCAAAAGTGCTAATGCTATTAAGCAAAGTATGAGATGATTCTACTAAGTTAAAGTCAGCCAGCTATGGGACTTGAGGTAATTCTTCTTTCATTACTTTTAGTATGCAACTGTTCTATTCAGCCAGCATACCCTATTTTAAAAAATGTAAACTTACTCCAATTTCTAAATTTATGTATCTGGAAAAGTACATAATCCCCTTCCTGAGGCTTAGCTTTATTAAGTCAAATACAGTAACAATATTCACATCTCTGGAGCTTATTCTCAAATACTGTTTTAAATTTTGACAGATGAATTGATTACTAAGCACTTATGTGAAACAATTCAGTTACTGAGAAATAGAATGTATTTGTCCTATTTTTCTTTAGTTTTATGCTTGTATTTGTCTGGACAATCATTCAAAGAGATATTGCTTCTCCTATTGGCTATAACTATTGCAAGTTAGAAGACACATGATTCAATATTCCAAACTCTTACTCTTAAGAATATTTATAAAAGTATTGAAATTTAAAAAGTAGTAACATGTAAACATTGATACAGAGGAATTGCATTCCTATATATTTATATATATACACACAGTAATCAAGGAGAACAGTATCTTCTGAACTGAAACTGTGACTTGTGCTTTCCCCCAACAAATACATGAAAAATTAGCATTTTCAGTCAGAAAAATATAAGACTTGAAGAGAATAGCAGTTAAAAGCTTTTCAGTTGCTCATGCAACTTATTTGAGAATTTTGGTATATGAAGAGAATATGTTTCACTCCAAAGACTTATCGCAACCTACTACTTCATCCAGACAAACAACAGTCTTGATTCACTGGTTCTTTAAAGTGTACCAGTACTGAAGCACTGACTCAGTAGCTCTACTTGTTTATGGTGTTAACCATTTTGGAGTAGTCATATCTGAGTCTGTAATACATGAAGAGGGGGTGTATATGGAGGTGGTGCGGGCAATGGCTTGATTCCTCTGACCCTCATGTAAGAGAGAAACTGATCTGGGATTTCAGCTAAGACATCTTTAGCAAGTCTGGCCATGCTCAATATATGGTTTCCACTTCTGTCAATGTAATCCCGGAATGGCACAAACTAAAATAAAATAAAAAGATACATTATAGATCATATATAACATTGTGTGCATACAAATATATCATATAATATAAACATTGGGTCTGTTAGTTAATGCCAGACTTAACTAGATTAAATAGCTGTTATTAGTCACAATTTTAATGGCACTATTAATAGAACACCAATTTGAATACACCCAGAACATCAGCCTTTCTATTATTTATTTTTATATTAAAATTCAATTTTATAGTGCCTTATGTTTTTAGTCTTTGATGTACTATATATTTATGACTTCTCAATGTATAACTATCATTCTGCAGCTGTCAGAGAAAGCTAGAAATTTTAAAAACTGGGAAAGCAAGTTTGAGATTATGGATTAAATAAACTATGTGGATGCTTCTACTAAAATGATCAGCAATTAAATAGTTGACATTGCCATTCCTATCTTTAAGGTTTCTATTCCTTTTCACTAGAGCTAGTTGGAAATATTTTGATGAATTCAATTTAGCCAGAAAATGCCACTTTGTTGAAGCTAATTATTTTGCCAAATCAATTACAGATTGGACAAATAGGTCATCAAAACACTGAGAGGTTCCTAGTGAAAATATGCCAGTATTCCAGTGACCACAGCTCCCTGGCAGGGAGCTTGCCAGTCTCAACAGTCCTATCTGAATAAAGAGCTCCTGGTGCATCTATGTTCCCTGCTCCATCAGACTCCCTTTTGCTGAGCTGATGGCCTGGCAATTCTGGACTGATTTAGAGGGTGCAAAGATGTGGGGCAGCATTGCCATGTGGACTGCCCTGGAGCGGGGGAACCTAGATCTACAATCTCCTGAGTAAATTTGCTCACAGGGCTGCCTGCTGAGGTGTTCAGCCCAGGGAGCTAGCTAACTTGGGAGACTGGAAATCCCAAGGTTCCTGTTCTCATGGAACGTCTGCATGGAAAGGCTAAAACAACAGATGCTGGGAGATCCAGCAGTAGTTCAGTGAAACTGATATTTAGTGACCAGTAGAAAAGCTAGTATCTTTTTACTAGACCAACTTCCATATGTGAAAGAGGCAAACTTCCAAGTGAGAGACAAGCTTTTGAGCCCGTGTAATTTGAAAGCTTGTCTTTCATCCACAGAGGTTGATCCAGTAAAAGATACTACCTTACCTTGTGTTTCTCATGTTATGGGACTAACACGGTTACACCACCACCACAAACATTATTTAGTGACCAGCTTAACACATTTAATTTTGGAAACATCTCATTTTGGTGTTTCCAAAATGTTCTACTGTTCATATAGCTTAGACTTGTTTCATGTTGTCTGAGAATTTAGGCAGACAAGACTGCATTAGTATTGGTGTGAGAGAACTGACAGAGAAAAATAAACACATTGAATACCCAGGAGGAGTGGAATATGGTGAATAAGAGAGATATAGGAGGAAAGAAAAATTCAAAAAAGATTGTGTTTACATTTTAGAATGTCAGATAAAAGTGTGTTTGTTCTATTACAAGTTCAGCCAAACTAGCAGTAGCACTGGGTATGAAATGTATTTTTCCTAACATTTCTTAAATGCAGACAAGGCTGAAATAGAGAAGCATACAAAGAGGACAGAGAGGGGCATGTCACTGGACAGATTGTAAAGAATGTGATATATACATATGATAGGGCAGGAGAAAAGAGAGGAGAATTGGCTTTGAAGTTCATAACTGATCATAACAAAGATCATGTAATATTATCCCCTGAAGTAAACAGGGAATGAGTGAAGAGTCTACAGCAATGATATAATGTACATATTATTGTGACCCATTACATTCAGTCAAGTTGCTGCATTTAACATCTATCCCAATAGTTAAAATCTAGCACGCCACACAGAAAAACATTCTGATTTTACATTTAACTAAAATGTTAATTTAAAAAAAACAAGTCATTTCCATCTAATCTGATAGTTATATACCATAGTAAAGGTGATTTTTAGATAAAATCCCTGTTTGTGAATATAAAGGTCACACTGTATTTAAAGGGTTTGATGACATCCTTTTTAATTGATTTAGACATATTATTACTATTACTTAGTCAAAATAACAAAAGCACATTACAATATTGCCTTCAGTTAATTAAGTGTCCTACTGATTTGTAACAGGATTATGAATTAAACATTAATAGTGAATATAAATGAATGAATTTTGTTAAAATGTTTTGATACTACAAGAATGCTAACAAATATAAAAAAAAGCAGGTGGGTAGTGTGTGGTTTGTGCCTTATAACTGAGTGTGTTTTCACAAGTCTATCATTTTTCTAGGAAATATTAAAATGTATTATAAAATGTTTAAAAGAACTGTTTAGTTAAGTTTATAGTTCGACTGCAAAATTGCTGTCTGCTGGTTGGAGACATTGCTATAGTCATCACATGAATGAAGAAGACACGTACTACATCCTTGATCACCAAGAAGTGCTATAGTAATGGTGATGAGGGAGGGATCTTTCTTCCCTGATTACTTTTCAATTGTGTATCTTCTCTCCATGTCCAATTTTATAGCCATTTTTTGCCAAAACTGAATCTAAAATCAAGAATGGATCCCAGTACATCTTAATATTATATTTGCATTGCAGTTCAAGTTTGGCATGCCTGTCTTACCCAGCAGATGTTTTCTCCACATGTTGCAGAAAACAAAGATATTCCTTACATTTCTAAAACTACAGCTACTTCTAAAATAATTGATAAAAAACCTGTTACCATCCTTTCTGTAATTGTTGCTCGTCATCTTTTCCCCCCACAGTTATCAAGAGATTTCCCCCCAAGCAGTACACACTGAGGCAGAATGAGCACCCTCTGCTGAGTCACTTCATGAAGGTATAAATGATTGCACTGCCCCTGATATCCTCAGTTCCTTCTGACCCAAAAGATACTGATAGAGAGGGGAAGGAGGGAGGGTCATGGAATGGACACGTCCAATACATCTTGGAGGACAGCAGTTGCAGAAAGGCAGGTAACCATTTTTTTTACCTTTGGGTGATTGCACATGTCCATTCCATTGTACGTGATTCACATGCAATTCAAAATAGATGATGGCTCAAAATCTACTTGAACAGGGATTTGTAGGACCACCTAGCCAAATCTAGCACTGTCTATAGATTACTGAGAGATGGCATAGTGAGAGGCAAATGGATGGTCCTGCCCTAAGGTTCCTGCCCTAAGGATTAATGGACAGAAATCAGATAGTTGAAATGGTAACACACAGAAACTTGTTGGGGAACATTTTAACTTGCCAGGGCAATCACTAATAGATTAAAAAGTGATTATACTATTACAAAGCAATTTCAAAAACCATCTCAAGAGAGAAGTTGCAGAACTTGGTTTCATTTACAAGTTCGACACCTTGAACCAAGGTCTGAACAAAGACCTTACTTGGATGGGCTGCTACATTCAATATCCTATTGACAATACAAGTTAAGCGTCAGGCGTTTATAGGCCACTCCGTTAGACTCATTTAGCATGGACACTGTGACGCTCTAAGGCTTCGTCTACTCTGAGCAAAAGCCTATGCAAATGAAGAGCAGATTAGCATATTGCTGCACTTCATTTGCACAATTAATTAGGGGCCATTTTTGCACAAGAGGCTTTTGCACAAAAAAGAGCTGTTTACACAGTTCCTTTTTGCACAAAACCCCCTCTTGTGCAAGAGGCGTTCTTCCTCATTTTTTCAGGAAGAATGGCTCTTGCGCAAAAGCCTCTTGTGACAAAATGGCCCCTAATTAATTATTCAAACGAAGCGCAGAAATATGCTAATCCATGCTTCATTTGCACTGGCTTTTATGTAAGAAGAAAGCAGTATAGACGTAGTCTTATTGTCAATTTTTTCTCTTTCCCTTCTTATCCCCTCTTTTTCTGCTATTTGCAACTCCGGATCCCTCGCTCTATTCATCTGAAGAAATGTTTAGTGCCCACGAAAGTTCATGATACCATCCACATTTTTTGTTAGTCTCTAAGGTGCTGCAGGATTACTTGTTATTTTTAAAGTTTTTTTTAGTATGAGTACATTAGCCACAAAAGCCATGGAAATTGCATGAGACCTGGCTGGTCATCACTTTTCTTGGAGGTGCAATATCAGCTCATTAGTAGAATACATCAATACTGCTGGAAATCCAGGAAGAGATCCTCTGGCTGGGTATTTTGTGGCCCTCTACTCTGCCTAAAACTGCAACAAAGAGCTGACAGCCTGATCTGGGTAACAAGCCAAAGTTTTTCAACATCTAAATTATGAAGCTTTTCTTCCCCTTTACTTAAACAAGGCAATAAAAAAAGTGGATAAATATCGCTCAATTAATGTGAAATTGCAAACCACTTTAGACAGGAAAATAGGGTTGCTAACTCTGCCAATTGGACATATTGTATGCCATTTGCCATGATGGTGTCCAGTCTGTCTGGTCTGGGAGAGCTGTCAATCCTAAATTTGAGTGAGGTCAAAGGAAAATGTGTCTCTAAAGAAAAAACTGTATAAAGAAGCTCTGATACAGCTTACAACTCCCCATCTCTCTTGGCCAAAGTTATAGCAACCAAGAAAGCGAACTTCATAGCCAACTAAGTTACTAGCATCTTCTGTTCTGTTTCAGAGGAGAGATCCATAGATTTTGTTAAACTCGGTTTAAACTTCACTGTGAAACTGAGCTGTGAACCTCTGAATATAATTTGCAAAAACTTTTTAGAAATCTGATGGGCACAGGATTTGCAAAAATTAATTGGCTATCCACAAGAGGTGGAAAACAGAGATAGTTGCCAAATGTACACTTATGGAACTAAAAACTCACCTATGTTTCTGAACCAAAAGATAGTCCAAAATATGGCAAAATGGAGCTTGAACTGGAGGGATGCCAGCAGGAGCAGCAGACTCGGGAAGCTACTGATGGGGAGCCGCCCGAGATGAATGCCCCCTGGATGCGGCACCTTAAGCCTCCTGCCCCAAGCCCCTTCTCAGATCCTGCGCCCTGCACCTCCTACTGCATCCAAAACATCTACAACTTTGTCATTTCTGGGAATGTAACCCTGTTTTCCCATTTATTCTTCAATTTATATAAGAGTTTTCATTTAACACACTGTTTTCTAGGAACATGTATATCTAGCACATTATTTAAGGTTTTACATTACTAAATTGTGAGTCTGAAACAGATAAAAGGTTGTTATTCATTCTAATGTTATGTAGTTACTCAGATTTCCTTGTCTTGATTTCATCTCTATATAATAACTGATTTATTAACATGAATGATGATACTAAGAGGTGCATAGATGTTTTGAAAATCTTCTTCAAAATACATTATCAACTAATATTTAATGCATACATACAAAATACTTCAATTTGAACTGTTTTTGCTTTTATCAATTCATATTAGCAGTTAAATAAGAGTAATAAACAATTCATCTCACCTGTACAATATCCCTTTCTGCATATTTTCCTCTTGAGGAGATTCTGACTACGTCACCATCCAATTCTTCCATAGCTTAAAAAAAAAGAAAAAAAAAAAAAAAGGTAGTTTATCCACTTGCCATTTCAGTCATCCAACAAAACTATGTTATCAACAATACATTTTAGAGCCTTTTGAAACTAGAGCAACAAGAAGTTTTTCTTTCTTTTAATTTAAGGCACCTCTTAAGATCCCTTATACAAAATGTATAAGGTACAATAGTTAATTTACACCTTCCTAACATTCACAGAACAATCTGTTTCTTGTATTATAGTTTTATTTACTTCTCTAGTACAAAATAAATCCTGGTATGGAAAGTCATTACGACATTTCTAAATTTTATTGGTAAAATACATTTCAAAACACTTCTCTATTTCTATCCCAGGTAAAGAAACCTTTTTCCTTAGCCTGTGTTTACATCTTTTGGTATCATATGAGTTAGGAGTGACTCAAACTTGTATCTGGAAATGTAATGACTGCTATTGTCTAGTACTAACAAATTCTTGAAGATTATGGTAGTAAATTGGTCATGTAACATTTGAGAGGTAAGGAATTTGGTCAGTGTTTATGTATATAATTTGACAGGGCAAAACTGATTTGCATGTACACATCTATGGCACAGTAACAATCATATTTCACACTTACAGAATTAGAAAATACTAATGTGATGCTCTATTCTGAAAAATGACTAAAACTGGCACCACATGTCTATGGTCTCAGAATGATTTTGAGGGCAAATGTGCTCAGCTTGGAAGTACTTTTTCCCCCCCTAAATGCCAGCCCCATGAACTCAACCTTGAATACAAAGTAAAGTTTGTTTTTTTTCCTTACTTGCGCATCAGAACCAGTAATAAGACTTCTGCAGGTGAAATTCTGATCTGGCACCTGTGCAAGATCAAATTCTGATCTGACACCTGTGCAAATCCACTGCCTCCAATTCCTCTCATTCATTTTTTCCTTTTTTAAATTTTTTTGATCAATTTCACTGAGGAGGCTATCAATTCTGTAGGTATCACCTGAAGCTTAGCTAATGATAAAACTGAAATAGAAATACCATAAGTGATTAGGTCCTTCTTGTAAATGATTTTCTTCTATAGGATCATAGTACTAAAGTCAAGGAAGATAGAAGTTTTTTTACCTTCAACCGTAAGTTCCTTTACCATAAGTAAACTACTTCCAGACATCATCAGAAAGTGTTGTGATCTTTGTGCTACCCACTGAATTGAGCTCCAACTTTTATGGAGTTTTATGGTGTCATATCTATTCTATGTAGATGGTTTGAAAAAACTGTTTAAAAGCTAATTGCACAAATGTTATATTTTTAATGAGATGCACCATATTCTGAAATCTTTAAAAATGCTCAACTTGATGGAGATAATTTGGTTCATATGTAGTTCTATGTAGAACTCGTTGAAAGGAAATGTCTGACTAGTAAAACCTGAAATGTCCAGTTTAATGAACTTTAGGTGAATCACAGACAATGGTCTGTTGGACACTGAAAGGTTTTCTGCCAATTTACCTAGTGGGTTGCTGGGGTCCCTGGGTTTTTAGAGTCCTTGGTTCCAGAACAACCCTGACATGTAGACTACCCTGGAACTGGTGACCCCTCTCTCCCAGGGACCACAGAAACAAAGCAGCCCCACCATCTAGACTGCCCCAGAACAGGGACCCTGGACTGCCCAACAGCTTCCAGGGTCTGCAGCTCCACCACAAGGACTGCTCTGAGACCAAGGATCCCCAGCTACCAGAGTCTGTGGTAGCATTACCATGTGGACTACTGTGGAGATGGAAGGCTTGCAACCCTAGATGCTTTTGGCCTCCAGGCCTCTTGCTGCTGACCTGGATCTTGGATGTCTGATGGTGGGCTTCCAGGCTCTGTGGCAGCCTTGCCATATGGACTGCTCTGGGCCTTGGACCAGGGCTTTGAGATGCCTGGGCTAGCTGCACCCTGGGCTGCCGAAACCCCAAGTGGGCAGCCTATGAAGCCAACTGGCCAAGGTGCCTGGAAGCTTTGGGATCTGAAACTTGGGGCAATGTGCTTGGTGAGTCTGTCCCAGAACACAGATTCTGTCAATTTCATTCAATAGTAGCTAGGCTCCCATTCTTGCTAGTTCCCCTGCTGATAGTCATGGTGAAACTGATAGCATCAATCCCAGTCAGAGTGGCTGGCATCGGGGGCAGGATATTTGGAAAGTACCATGTGCTGGTGTTTCCAGTGGTTTTGGGGGTTCTGGTTCATGAGAAATTTAGGAAAATTTGGCTTTAGTCCAATTTGGAATTAATCCAGTCTCTGAATATCAATTAACTGAAAAACCCAAGTTTTGGAAAGCTCTGATCAGCCCACACCATTGGATTATAATTTTTCACTCATAGCTGTAAACTGTATTTAAGTTTGTGGGTTCTGTTTGGGAGGACTGCCTGTAGTCCTATAACTGATGGATCCCAATTGCTTTCACAGGGAGAAAATGTTCTGGAGATTCATGGTAGTTAAAAGCAGATGATTTTTAGGAGTCTCCTGTTTTTCAGTCTTCTCCCACCCACCCCAATCTCCATGGTTAGGCATTCTGAATGAAGACAAATACTTAGCTTCCCCCAGTTCAAGACAAAAAGATGACTCTTCTTCTAGAAGAATAGTTTGTCAATGTTCTCATAGACTCATAGACTTTAAGGTCAGAAGGGACCATTATGATCATCTAGTCTGACCCCCTGCTCAGTGCAGGCCACAGAATCTCACCCACCCCTCCCAGAATAATCCTCTCACCTATATCTCAGATATTGAAACCTTCAAATACTTTGAAGACCCCAAGATGCAAAGAATCCTCTAGCTGTGATCTGTACCCCATGCTACAGAGGAAGGCGAAACATTCTGTTACATTACATCCACCTTTTTAAGCTGGTCTAACCCCCAAACCCACCTAATATCAGAAAGCCCTTTCCAAGATTCATGGAAAATTTTGCATGAGTGATTAAAAGAAAAATGTAAAATACATAATATTTCTGGTTTGTACATATGTGGTCAACTAGATATTCACCATTGCCATATTCTTTAGTAAGGTGAATGGGAACTACAAGTCCTGCAAAGCATGCATTTTGATCCTTGCAGTGGGCAACGATACCTAGATCAGCATCTTCAGCACTGGCATTTGTAAAAAATGGGTTGATTTAATTTTGGAGACTAAGTTTGGGTGAAACTTGATACTATGTACCTTAATCTGCTGACCTGTGATTTTCCCAGTGTTGTCTTATTCATGGTGATCTTTGCTGTTGTTTCATTACTGGGCCCCGAGTTCTACATTTATTTTATCTTTCTTAGGCATAAGATGAGCTGTCCTTAGGTATACATAGAATATGCAGCTGTATAGGGCACCATTAAATTTGGGACACCATTCTGGTGCCCCAAATTTAGTAGTGCCCTAAGCTGCCCTAAGAGCAGAATGGGATTGTGGGAAATGCTGGCTCTGGCCCCATTGCCCGGATGCACCTCCTGGGGGCTCTGTGCTGGGGCTCTGGCATTCCCCAACCCCATCTCTTAGCTGCTCCACCTCCTGCAGGCTCAGTGTTGGTGGCCCCAACCATATGGACTTAGCACTGGTTCAGCAGCTCTCGTTCCCATTCCTTAGGACCCCTCCACGGGCTCTGAACACAGCCCCACTCACTAGGCTATGGTGAGTGGCAGAAGCATGGGCTGGAGGACTCCAGAGGAGAGGGGGCAGGAGTGCTGTGACACCGGCAGCTGGAGAGAAGAGGTGGCTTCCCCTTCAAAGTTCCAGAAGTGCAGCCACTCTGCTCCTCCAGCCTACTGCTATCCGTGCCTCCTGCCTGCTGCTCTGAGGCTGCACATAAGCCTCCCTCCTATGTCCTGCTCCAGGATTTACAACTTTCCCATACTGAATGCCACTGCAGCAAATAGCATCCAGGCCATCTGCTCTGGAAAAGTTAGCAACCCCTTATTCCACATAGCTTCTGCCTCAGCAGCTGCCTACTGCAGGGTGTGTGTATCAGTGTTGGGCTGTGTAGGGCACTAGCACTGGTAAGGACGGCCCTAGTTTTAAGTCAACTTCTAAGTGAAAGGCTGAGAACAAAATTCCTATGGGCTGGTTATTCCATTAGTGGCCAGTTCAGGGTTTTGTGCACCTTTTACAATGCATCTGGTAACAGTTGCATTTTAAGATAAAATATAGCAATAACTGGACCACTGGCCATTTCTTTGATCCTATGACAGACAGTTATAAGTACATGAACTACAAGTTCTATCTTTTATTAGTGTTGGACATTTTAAATCTTGCCATACTTTTTAATGTTTATGCACGGTACATATTTCAAATGACTTATTTTTGCTTGAAGACAAATGAAAATGTATCCATTTTATACAAACATAAGCAGGCATGGAAGGATAAGATGTTTTAATCAATAAATGTTGGTAAATGTCAATTTCACTCAACATGAATCCAATAAAAATGTTTTCATCGATTATAATAAAGATGTATAAACACGAAAAGTAATAAAAATGTTGCTTGAGAACTTATTAACTTTTGATTCAAGGATATTTACTTTGTATATTTTGATATCTAGTATTGACAATTTGTGTTTTAATAGTTATCAAACTAACTTTTTGAATCTCAACATTTACTGCCATTGAATAATTACTGCCTGACAGAAACCATTTGTCTGCAAGCATGAAAATTCAGATAGAAACAAAAAGAAAAAAATTGCTTAAAACCCATAATTTTATACAACAGTGGAAAATATGATAAATGAACATAGAAAAATGCTTCAAACAAAAATTGTTATTATTTGTTAAATATATAGAAAAAAGTAACAATTGAGTTCTGACAAGTCGAAATATAGAACCAACATTTTATGAAGCTAAAACGGCAACTTCAGGGCTGCAATATCTACTATAGCCGACATTCTCCAGCCCTGGAATGGGTCAAAGGAATGACATTCAATAGATCTTATATTTGTAGACCAATTAGACACTTCTTGCTCATCCCCTGCCAGCACTGTGTTAAAGTGCTGATACCTGCCATAGACACAGCTTTGTAGACTGCTGGGGCAATTCCACTGCGGGTGCATGCATATCTACAGCTTAGACATTGCTTTGGCTTCATGTTGGGTTTTCTGTGTCTGAGAACGAAGGGTGAGGATTCTGCTCTAAAAGTTTGGAAGAACTGTAACTGCACGGATAACTAATAATCTGTCCAGCAAAACTTCTTGAGCATTTATACTTCTCTATTCTTCTCTTTTTTACATAACGACTTGTGGAGCATTATAAAACGAAATAACCCACATATAGTTCTATGAACTGAATTGATGCCCTTGGGGCAATATAACTCCACATGCTGGTCTATAAGCATGCTGAGCTATCAATCATCAAGTCAGCTGGAAACTTCAACATTTTCCATGGCTTGTTCCATAATACGCTGTCCTTTAAAAGAACAGAATTTATTTGAAAAGGCATATAGTATTGAAATATAAGGGATAAGTATTTTAGGAAAAGCATATTGATACCAGAACACTTACCATCAAATTCTGCTGGTCCAACTCCTACTATAATTATTGACATTGGAAGTTTTGAAGCCTTCAAAACAGGAAGGAAACAGATTTAATACACAATATAATCTGAAGAGATTTTTCTGGATGTAAAAGATAATTTAATTTAAAATATGCACAGGTTCTTATGTTGAGGCGGACTAGGAACAATCACAAAAGAAAAATACATGTAAGTTGTTGGCTTTATGTTGCATCTTGGTTGAAGGCAGTATGACAGTTGATCATTTTGTTCTTATGAGTTTTGGTTTTATTTCCCCATAATTTGTCTTTTTATGAGTCAGATAAAATATGATTAAATGAAAAACTCTATTAAGGGACATTAAGAGTGCACAACTAATATTCCTACAGCAGTTTATTAATCAATGCAAATCAGAGTTGCAAATGTACATTCAATGGTAGAACTTGATGCTTAATTAACACACTACACAATAAAGTACATAGAATTTCAAGATACTATATAGTTATCTGAAAGCAAATAATTTCCTTTTATCTGTACATGTACAATTTCTATTCTTCAAGACTCTCAGAAATAAGACTTTGCCTTTCTCCCATAAAAGAAATGTTAATTAAATCAATTAGCTGGTAGATTGAGAAAAAAGAAAATGGTATGAGTAACATAAAATTGTGAAAGGCTAAAGCTTTTATAAAGAATAGATGCATGAATATTTTTATTCTATAAAACAGATGACATACAGCTTTATGTGAACAAAATATTTGTAAATATACAAATATTTTAGGTTCTCTTTCCTTGATGACAATACAAACTATCTGCTAGTTTAAGGAAATGGTCTGGAACTAGCTGCCTGAAAAAAAAAAATCAAAATCCATCAAGCAAATGTCAGAACTGACAATAGTCATTCAATAGTTGTGGAGAGAGACTGTGTGCCTGAAGTAAGAAGGGAACAAGGTTTGTACCTCTCCCAGATACTCTCTGGAAAGAAGGGTGATCTGAAGTTATAAAACTATGAGAAAAAAATGACCCCCTCCATTCCTTTTCTACCCTTGCCACTGAACCAAGAAGGCTTGAAAGCAGGGGAAGGAGGGAGGGTAGTCGCAGAAGTCATATCTGGACTGTGGTCAGTATGGTTCCCTGGGCCATGGTAGGTGTTATACCGTATTCTATGGAAAGGTGGCATGTACATGCCCAGAGTCCGGAGGGTCGTTGAATGAAGGACTTCATCTGTTTTGGCTGCAAATAAGTTGGTCTTGTCAAAGGGGAGGTCTTCAACTTTCTGCTGGAGGTGCACCATGATGCTCTCCGTATAAACGACAGTCAAGGCTGTGATCCGGGCAGCAGTGTCAGCCATGTCCATGGCAGACTGTAATGCTGTGCAGGAGATGGTATGCCCTTAATGCATGACATTTATCAAAATCGGCCTCTTGTGCTACTGGAGTTTAGAATAGTTGAAGTAATCATAATCATCTAGCATAGCAGTGTAATTTGCTGCTCTAAGAATCAAGGTAGCTGAAGAATAGAGCTTCTGACCCATGATGTCCATCTGTTTATGGTCCTTGTCTCGTGGACTGGACCTCATATTAGGCTGTTTTGCCCTGTGTCCGAGTCGACTACTAAGGAGTTTGGGGGCGGATGTGTAAAGAGAAAGTCCATGCCTTTAGGTGTTATAAAATACTTGCAGTCAGCCCTCTTGTTGGTGGGGGTAATGGATGCTGTTATCAGCAGGGTCCATAATGGCTTCATCCATTGGGAGGGAGATCCTGGAGGATGTGGGGAACTGTAAAGTACTTAAAAGGCAATATGGTTTCTCTTGCACTTCCTGCAAGTCCTGTTCTTGTGCCAGGGCTATTCTTTTAAAAAGTTCTTGGAACTGTTTAGAATTGTCGGATGGAGGAGGGGTGGTAGAAATAATAGCCTCGTCTGACAAAGTGGAAGAGTTGTATAGAGGGTTCTTCCCCCTCAGATAGAGTTGTCCAAGTCAGATTGAATAGGGAGAGTTCGGTGCTGTGACTGATGGTGTAGATTGAGAAGACTGAGGTGGTCTTTTTGATGTTGATTACAGAGCAGTGTTATGGCTCCTATGAGAAGACCAAGAAACCCAGGGGTGTGTGTGTGGGGGGAGGGAGTGGTCCAATGTTGTGAATATCATGTGCTGGTGAAGGAGGGTGAGGATGTCTGGAGGAGTGAGACTCCGAAGGTGACTTGGATTTGAATGCTGAGATGAGAAGCGTCTGTGTGGCTCAGTGCCAGCTTCACTGGGGGAGACTGATGGGACTGGATCTCAGTGAGTGAATGGACTGCACTGATGAGCATGGAGATGGCATTGCTGATGAGGCCTGGATGAAATGGGACATACAGTGCTGTGGACGTTGTGGTGGCAGTGCTGAGGCTGAGCATGTGGTACTCAGTGCTGCAGGCACCATCAGAGATGATGTCTTGTGGGGTGGCATTTCGGTGCAGGTCTTTTTGGTGCCACATCTGATGCCATCTCCAGAGCCGTGTGCAGTGCCAGTCTGTGTCCAGAAGATGTCAGATTCTGCCAGTGAGGTTGATGCCACCGGTGCCAACTGCTTTTGATTGGGCTTAGAGTGGGTCCTTTTGTGTGGTACCAATGACTTAGGCAGTACTGCACTGGAGGTGCCAGGCTTATTGCAATGCTCATCCTCAAAGAGCTTGGTACCGGGGGTAGCGATTTGCCCAGGGAAACTGGACCAACAAATAATATTTTTCAACCGAGAATTACACCCAAAGCTAACCTCTTTCAAAATGATTGGCATCTCCTATTATTCTCAATGGAACTGGGGCTACAGGTACTTTCAACTGAAAGTGTTTCAAAATAGCCGCCACCTCCCACTGTTCCAATAAGAGTAAAGATAAGCTGTCCTCTGGGAAGATGGTGGTTCTTGATAAAAACAGAGTGTTGATTAATAATCCTGAAATAAAAATTAACTATAGTTTTTGAAGAAATATTCCTTGTGTATCAGATTTAAGCCCATTGCCAGATAGTACTAACAGTGATTTTCTTAAGAGCTATTACCTCTGTGTATGGCACAATGAGCAGTCACTTGGGTACAGGCACAGAACCCCACCTCCCCGAATCCCACACACTTGATAAAAGGGAAGAAGTCACTCCTAATACTGGTGATAACAACTACAGTAGAACTTCAGAGTTATAACACCAGATGGGGTGGACTGGTAATCAAAACAGGCCCGGGAAATGGGTTGAGAACAGCCCTCCCCATGACATTACCCTGCACGCCCCTCCCGCTTTCCCTGCATCCAGGGCAGGCTCTAGGTTTTTTGCCGCCCCAAGCAAAAACATTTTTGGCTGCCCTCCCTCCCCCCGTGAGGGTGTCAGGATACAGCACAAGGGGGCTGGGTTCCTGGGCAGGTGTTTGTGTGGGGGGGGAAGGGTTCAGGGCCCTGAAAGTAGCGGGAGGGGGAATTGTTTAGAGAGCCAGACAGAAGATGGAGATCCAGGTGGGCAGCAGGGAGGCGGGACGGGGAGGGAGAAGAGGAGACGGGGTCCCAGCAGGGTTCCAGTAGGAGGTGGGGTGCAGGGTTGCTGGGCAGAGGTTGAGCTGGGGGAGGAGAAAAGAAGGGGGAAGAGGTGGTCGCGGGACAGTGGGCAGGGGCACACAGACGGGGGGGACAGCTGGGCAAGGGGGGTACACAGGCAGGGAAGTTGTGGGGGAGAACACACAGGTGGGGGAGGTACACGGGCGGGAGAGGGGGCGTTGCGGGGGGGGGGGAACCGCACGGGAGGGAAGGTGGCCGGCCGGAGGGGGGAGACAGAGCGCAGAACCACGCGGCTGGCGAGCCCTGGTAAATACAGTACAGTACTGTTAAATGTAAACTACTAAAAATAACGAGAAATCTTTAAAAACGATTTGACAAGGTCAGGCAACTGCTCTGTGCCTGCTTCATTTAAATTAAGACTATTAAAAACATTTTTCTTTTGTATTGTAAAATTTTAAAGCTGTATTAAGTCAATGTTCAGTTGTAAACTTTTGAAAGAACAGCAATGACGTAGTGTTCAGAGTCTGAAATATTTCAGAGTTACAAACAACTTCCATTCTCAAGAGGTTTGCAACTCTGAGGTTCTACAGTTCTAGGAAGAGAGAGGACTTATGCCACACTTCAAGGCAGAGGAGGGGCAACATTTATCGGTTCTACAAACAGATCAAGATCATAACAGGAACCTGTTTGACTCCCAGTGCTCATGTGGAAATAATCATGAGAATGTCAGTTTTTACTCTTGAATACGGCTGCAGATACAGGCTGGTCTTTCCAAAAAATGTTGACCCCAGGATCGGTTATCTACTAAAACACTAACATGCCTTTTATTTCACCTGATATTGTTCTGACTTATATTCCTTGTAACACCCATCTCAAACGTTAGTCACCTGAGATTATCACCTTTCTATATAATTTTTCCAATTATTAATTACTCTATTATTTTAATCTTATCTATTTTCCAAATTTGTCAAGCTATGGCTTTCAGCCATTGTATTATGCTATACAGTAATTCCTCATTTAACACTATAGATATATTTCAGAAAATGATCATGTTAACTGAAAACGTGTTATGCGGGGTCAATTTTCCCATTGAAAATAATGGAAAAGGTGGGGGTTGTGTTTCAAGTGGTGGTGTCTGTTGGGATCGGGATATAAGGTTGGGGGAGAAAGGGGACTGGGTTACAGCAGGGAGGGGAGGTGTTTGGCTCTGGGGAAGGTAAGGGAAGGGGAGGAGAGGGGAGTGGGATTGGGTTGGGAGTATGTCCCTGTGACAAGTCTGCCGGGATCCTCACTGCATCTGGCGAGGGGGGAACCACCAGGGAATGGCACGGTGAGTGGTGAACCCTCCGCCACTTTGCGGGGAGGCAGGGGAAGCCCCATGCAGCAGCTGGCAATGGGCTGGCTGGGGAAATAGTGTTATTCCGGGGATGGTCGTGTAATTCAAAAAACATTCCCCAAAAAAATCGTGCTATCATGAAAACTGTTAAGCGGGCACATGTTAAATGAGGAATTACTGTATTTCTCTCTGATAGACTGAAGAGCCCATTATTAAATATTTGTTCCCTGTGTAGATAATCAGACTGTGATCAAATCACTCCTTAGCCTTCTATTTTTTAAACTAAATGGATTGAGCTCCTTTAATCTCTCACTATAAGGCCGTGGTCACCAACCAGTAGATCGTGAGCTACCGGTAGATCTCAGGGGCTCTAAGAGTAGCTCTTGAGCCCTCTCAACTGCACATCTGCACAGTACATTTACAGTAGAGGAGCAGCTATTCACTGAGCAACAACACAGGTGAGTAGCTGCGAGGAATGGTGGGAGCTGGGAGGGCTGAAACACCCCAGCCAGCTGACCGTGGCTTTCACAGCTGGAGCTAGGCGCAGCCTCCCTGGGCTGAGCACAGGGCAGCCGGGCTGGAGGGAAGAGAAGCAGCTGCCCAGCCAGCTGGCCATGGCGCTCAGCCAGGGTGCACCACGCTCCACGTGGGCTGGCACAGAGGAGAAGCTGCCTGGTCTGCTGGATGTGGCATTCAGCCCAGAGGAGGCTGAACCGCGCTCCAGCTGATTGGGCGGCTTCCCCTCTGCTCCTGCCCACGTGGAGCTTGGTGGCACCCTGGCTGAGCACCATGGCCAGCTGGCCAGGCAGCCGCTTTTCTTCACTCCAGCCCGGCTGCCCTGCGGTCAGTCCGGAGGGAGCGCAGGTCGGAGGCTTCCCTCCATGGCTGGTGTAGGGGACTCCCTGCCCCCAACCTTGTTCCCTCTCCTCTGCCCCAAACTTGTCCCCCGTCCTCCTGGCCCCCTGTTCCCTCTCCCTTGCCTCCACGACCCTGCTGCAGAAACCTGTCCCCCGGCACCCTGCCCCCCCTGCAGAAACCAGTTCCTTCTGGCACCCTGTTTCCTACTACAGAAACCTGTCCCCCCCAGCACCCTGTCCCCTGCTGCAGAAACCTCTCCTGGCACCCTGCCCCCTCTCCCCTGCCCCCACTGGCACCCTGTTCCCTGCTCCAGAACCCATTAGCACTCCTCCCCAGTATTGTGTCCCCTGCTCCCAAATGACTTTTCTATGGGTCAGTGACCCCTGACTCAAGGCAGGTTCCCTGCCATTCTCATAAATAAAGACAATGCAGAAACTTTTTGTGTTTAACATAGTATTCTATTTAAAAATGAAGCCTGGCCAACAAACCCCCAATTGGGGCCAAGCCCCCATCTGGCCACAACCACTCCTGCACTCCCCCTTCCCCAGACCGTAGATCTGAGCCTATCAAACACTGGAACCTCATGCCCTCAGCCCCTCACATACCCCAACCCAAATTCCTGCACCCTCACATCTGCAAGCCTGTGGCTTGCTTAGTATCCCAACACTACCCAGCCTGGAGCCCCCTCCCCGAGCCAGTGTCCCCTTCTCCACTGCCACCTCCTCCTGCATCCAGATTTCCTCCCAGAGCTTGCACCTTTCACCTCTTCCCACACCCAAATCCCTCATTCCCACTCCAGAGCCTACACATCCTGTCAACACAGCAAGGGTCCAGCTAGACTGCAGGAGTTTTTCAGGATTCTGGAGATATCCCAGAAAAACTCTTCTGCATCCAGGGTTGCGTTTGTTCTTCCGCTTTTTTAGTGGAAGAGCAAACAGGCTCTTTTGGTCACCCCTATATTCCTCTTTCCACAAGGAATAAGGTGGCTTCCAAAATAAGGTTTTTTTTTCTGACATTTGGTCCAGTGTAGACAGGCCAAATATTGGAAAAACCTCTTCCTACAGAAGAATAAAAAAAGAAAAAAAAGCAGCAGTATAAGGATTGGGGATAGCAAGTGATGGAGAGGAGGAGAATAGAGAGGCGGGGCTTCAAGTAAGGGGCGGGGCGATAGATCTTGGCCTGTCATTTAAAAAGTGATCTTGGGTTTAAAAAGTTTGGAGACCACTGCTAAGGCATGCTTTCTAATCCTTCATTGCTCTTCTCTGAACTCCTTCAAATGTATCAACATCCTTCTTGAATTGCAGGTTCACTCACATTCTCTGGGTTCTACATCACAGAATCACATTAGCTCTTTTGGACACAGCACCAAACTGAGAGCCCACAGTCAGCTGATTACCTATCATAACACCCAAATCTTTTTCAGAGTCACTGCTTTGTCTCCTATTGTGTAAGTCTGACCTAAATTTTTGTTCCCAAATGTATACATTGACATTTAGCCATATTCAAATACATATTGTTTGCTAGCATTATTTACCATTCCTCTAATTTCTATGTCATCTTCAAACTATCAATATTGATTTTATGTTTTCTGTCAGGTCATTGACAAAAATGTTAGTTTAGCGCCAAGAACCAAATTTTGCAGGACCCCACTGGAAATACACGTGCTCTATTCAAGACTTACAATTGTCCAGTTTTTAATTCCATTTAATGAATGCCATACTAATTTTATATCATTCTAGTTTTTAATCAAAATGTCATGCAATGCCAGTCAAATGCATTTGGGAAAAAGTCTAAGTACATTATGTCAACTCTATTACTTTTATCAATCAAAACATGTAATCTCATCAAAAAGATACAAAGCTAGTTTTACAAGATCCGTTTTTCATAAACAATAATTACATTACCCTCCTTTAATTCTTTATTAATTGAGTCTTGAATCTGCCTCTGCATTACCCAACCCTGGATCAACAGCAGGCTGGCAGGCCTATAATTACCTATGACACCCTATTGAGCCAATTTTTAAAATGGGAAAATAGTTTTCTTCCAGTCTAGTCTGTTGGAATTTCTCCAGCACCACAGAACATATTGACAATTTACACTTGTCCAAGGAACTTCTCAGGGAGCTCTTTTAAAACTCTTGGATGCAAATTATCTGGACCAACTAATTTAAAGGCATCTAATTTTAGTAGCTGCTGTTGAACATACTTCAGATTCTAGTGGAATATAGAGTTCTGTCATCACCATAGTATTAAACTATAACATCTGTTTTTCCCCAAATGCAGAACAGAATCACTTATTGAAAACTTCTTCCTTGTCTGCATTATTATTGATATTTCAGCCATTTCCATCTAATGGATTAATACCACTATGAGGATTTTTCTTACTAATATATTTTAAAAATTCCTTATTGTTCTTAACTCTGATGGACATAGATCTTCTTGTGTTCCTTAGCTTTCCATATGATTTTTTTCCAATTCTTAACTTCTCATTTGTATTCATTACTACCAGTTTCCCTCTTCTTCCATGTTATATTCTTTTTCCCCAATTTTTTTTTTTATGGCTGCCTTTACTTTTCCTCTAAACCAAGTAATTTTTTTAACCGGTAAGTTGTACTCTCTCACTTGTGAAGAAGTTAGTTTTTTGGACATCTAGTAAAGATGATTCCCAATCATTCACATTTTTCTGATTAAATATTTCCTCACAGCTGATTTGGCTTATGGTTTTTTTTAAGCTTTGTGAATTTTCTCTATTAAAATAACAAGTGTGTATAAACATACACAACTACTACTCTGGACTTCATATTCAGCTTATATATTATGAATATGATCCCGTCATGATCACTTGTACCTAAGTTACCCCTAACAGTTAGTTTTGTAATCAGTTACTCTAACTGTTAGGATGATGATAGGATGAAGATTGAAGATGATACTAAGCTGGGAAGGGTGGCAAGTGCTTTGAACTGTAGGTTATAATTCATAATGATCTGGACAAACTGGAGAAATGGTTTGTGGTTAACAGGATGAAATGCAACAAGGAAAAATGCAAAGTACTCCACTTAGGAAGGAATATTCAGTTGCACTGATACAAAATGGGAAATTAGGGTCTAGGAAGGAGTAGAGAGAATAAGAACTAGGACAAGAAGCAAAGGGCTAAAATTGCAGCAAGGGTTTAGGTTGGACATTAGGAAAAACTTCTTGGCTGTAAGGGCGGTTAAGCACTGGAATAAATTACCTATGGAGGTTGTGGGATCTCCAGCATTGGAGATTTTTAAGAGCAGGTTAGACAAACACCTCTCAGGGATGATCTAGATGGTGCTTGGTCTTGCCATGAGTGCAGGGCACTAGACTTAATGACTTCTTGAGGTTCCTCCAAGTTCTATGTTTCTATCAATCTGTAATAAAAATCCCTTTGTAGGCTGAAACACTGCTTTAGATATGAACTTGTCACCTATTATGTTCAGTGATTCTAGGATGTTTTAGTATTAACACCATGAGGTTCCCAAATGTGTCACTCAAAGTGAATTCCCCCATGATCATAGTCCTTCCCCCCCATACATTCTAGATAAATGCTAAAAGAGGTGGTCCTCCTCTTCCCTAGGGTGTGTCTAGACTACATGCCTCCTTCGACGGAGGCATGTAGATTAGCCAGATCGGAAGAGGGAAATGAAGCCGCGATTAAAATAATCGCGGCTTCATTTAAATTTAAATGGCTGCCCCGATCTGCCGATCAGCTGTTTGTCGGCAGATCGGGGGAGTCTGGACGCGATGCCCCGACAAAGAAGCCTTTCTTCATCGACACAGGTAAGCCTCGTGAAACCAGGTTTACCTGTGTCGATGAAGAAAGGCTTCTTTGTCGGGGCATCGCGTCCAGACTCCCCCGATCTGCCGAAAAACAGCTGATCGGCAGATCGGGGCAGCCATTTAAATTTAAATGAAGCCGCGATTATTTTAATCGCGGCTTCATTTCCCTCTTCCGATCTGGCTAATCTACATGCCTCCATCGAAGGAGGCATGTAGTCTAGACACACCCCTAGTGTCTGTAATAGACACTAATACCCTTTCTTGTGCTTTATCTATTTTGACATTGATTTATATGCACTTAAGATAATTGTCTTCTGAATTATCAGTGAGAAAAAGGTAATGCCATTTTGACATGGAATGCCATTCAGACTCCCCTTTAGCCTGCTTGATTCTTCCTAAATCCATTGATTTTAACATTCCAATAGCAAGAAGCATCCTACTAGCTTTCAGTGATACCAACTAGATCAAATTTATGCTCATAAGTGAGAAACTCCAATTCTTCTTGTTTGTTACCTATAGTCCTAGCACTGGTGTATAGAAAATTCAAGAAGTTTTTCTCTTCATATCCCTTTATTCCCCTTGATTTTTTCTGAACATCTCTACTTTGAGCTTAGTGCTCATATCGTCCCTCTTTTTACCCTCCGCTACTGCTATTAGTTTAACTTCCTCCTGACTATTCTAGTCAGCCAGTCACGAGAAGACTGGTCCCCGCCTTCTAGTGAAGTGGAGGCCATGAAACCTACACAACTCCTTCTCCCTACAGAAAGTATACCACTCTTCCATAAAACAAAAACCTTCTGCCCTTCACCATTTACCTAACCAGTGACTCAAAAATCTCCTTTCTGTCTTGAGACAGGTCATACTCCACATCTCCTTTGGGCCATATTCATACTTGCATAATTTAAAGGTCACACATAAATCCAGATATGTTCTCCCTGAGTTCTGGTATCTGTGCTGATGACCAGTCTCTCGGTGACCGTGGCCAGAATCCCAGGCACAGCATGCTCCAGGCAGCTTTGAGATATAGTTAGGGGGAAGGGAGGCACACGCAGTATGACAAGGGCCTGCTGCTTTGAGGGTAGGCTGCCTCCAGTCCCACCCCTTCTAACTGAGGGAGTGTGGTGCCTTCCGGGAGCATGTTGCCATCCCCAACAATTCTGTCAGTTTCCCCTGTGGTATAATGATGGATTTCAGTACAGTAGAATCTCAAAATTACTATGAACACTGGTCAACCTTATTTGGAACTGAAATTACACAATCAGGCAGCAGCAGAGACAAAACCACCCCCCCCCCCCAAATACAGCATAGTACTGCATTAAATGTAAACTACTAAAATAAAGGGAAAGTTTAAAAAGATGTAATAAGGTTAGAACACTTCTTTTGAGCTTGTTTTATTTAAATTAAGATGGTTAAAGCAGCAGTTTTCTTCTGAATAGTAAAATTTTGAAGAAGTCACTGTTCAGTTGCAAACTTTTAAAATAACCAACATTCTGTTCAGAGTTATGAACATTTCACAGTTAGGAAAAACCTCCATTCTTGGAGTATTCATAACTGAGATTTGACTGTATTTCCACTTGTAATATTATCTTCATATGGATTTGCTGAATGGGTTTCATGCTATACTTCCCATTACAAAACAAAGAACCTAGTGGAATCTTGTATCCGTTACAAAAGATTTGGATCACCACAAAACTAATTCTATTATGTAGAAGATAGTCTATTACACTCTTCATCTTCTGGTGCTTCAAAGGGTCTCATAGTGTTGGCTAATTTCTTTTGAGTAATTGATAAACGTGTCCCTATGACAACAAGTGAGTCACATTTAATATCATTCCTTGACTGTCTCAAGTATTTTTTTCTAAGGTTGCTCACTCCCAGATGATGGCACACTATGAAATCCTCTGGAGTAGGGGGAGCTGGGCAGGGGGATGTCTCCAGTCTTGGAAAACCTCAAGAGACGGTTTTGGGGATGGATGGTTTTTCCGGAGACTCACAACCTCTCCAATTCTTAGGAAAGGCAACAATGTCCTATTCTCTGTAATCTACGATTGATCGCCCTGTTCCTCCAGGTTCAAAGTGTAACTGAGGAGATATGGTAGTTTAAAGATTCTCTTGCTGAAAGGAGGAAGGGACCTATTCCTTCTTTAAAGCTTCAGTGGATGTTTTGTTTCAGTACTTCCTGAACTGCTTATCAATAAAGAATTTGGAAGGATAATCAGATGTTGGATAGCAATTTTAGTTTCTTCAAATGGAGCCATAGTTGTCCCTCCCCCCCCCAACCACCCCCCAACAAATCTTTGGATTTTTTGAACATATAGCAAATCAGTCAAATGAAACATCTCTCTTGAAAAAAGTAAGAAGGGAAATCTAGTTCAAAGTAGATTTCTCCTCCCCCCCCCCTCAACTGACTCATCTGACCACTGATATCCACGATAAAAACTGCAGCCAATATTCTCAGGTATGAAGCTCATGTATACAACCTTAGTCTTAGTGCTGATCCTATTCTAAATTTGTCTTAGCTGAGATTTAGGAGATTCCAGGGAAACTTTCTTGCTTGTCTGGAAACGGTAGCAATAGGATGTGTGGTAGAGAAGCAAAGGGATTCTGAAAAACAAACATGATTCCATGCCATAATGCCCATATTTCATCAAAGAGAATTTCATCTGTGCTGATCCAGTGTGCCTACACAAAATGTGGGAGCTGAGTTTCTGTAGCCTGTCATTTCTGTCTGCATTTCAGAAAATAGAGGATCCTTCAAACCCTTCGCAGAAAGCCAAAATAATTTAAGTTTAGATGATTTAAGAAGAAAAACTTTCAAAACCACTGAAGAAACTGACTTTAGTTAAAAATCTTTTTTTTTAAATTGTGTAAAAGCTCTGCCATAAAAGGAGACATACAGTACATGCCACTCTGAGGAAAATAATTCTGTAAAGGAGCTTTTCTAAGGGTTCTTCCTGAGACCAGGCTAATAGCAAAATTATGGTCTTCATTCATAGATTTTAAGGCCACAAAAGACACAGAGATGGAGAACACCCCATTTTGAAAACCGTCTGATATAAAGAGGATTGAGAAGTTAATTTATTTCTAGACTGCACAATCATTCTGTAGTATCAACTAGACCACAAGTTTCCTCAGACCACTGATTTGATAAAGCTGGTTAAGATTTCATAGTTAGTTTCACTTGACCTTTATTCATAGCCATTTTAATTATTTAGAAAGAAGAGCATACGGTCCAAAATAAATAGAAATCCAAATTTAAGTAGAACTTACATTAACTATAGATTCCTTCGTTTGAGCCATGTCTGAAATAACCCCATCTGTAATAATGAGAAGAACAAAATACTGGGAGCCATCTTTTACCGAGGAAGCATATCTGAAAGAACAGCAACAAAAAATTGTAACAGAAAGCAGTCTAATATATCAAATTATATTTTCATAATTCAATTGCTTACAAAAAAAGTAATATTGAAGGTCTATGCTAGGCCCCTCAAAAGAAAAAAAACATTCATAATTGAAACAATCAACTCTCCCTTTAGCGGAGTAGGTTATAACAAAGTAACTGTGGCATATGTGATAATTATGTGTTAACAGATAACTGCAGAAGCAACTGAACAAAGTTCTCAAGAAGTGTAAGAAGTATATTGTTGATGGATTAGAGCCTCAGTGGTAGACAAGGCAATGTAGCATCTGGTAATGTCTTAGAAGCGTATTAACTATTAGTAGGGCCATATAAGAAAACACTTTCCATTTTGGGCAATTTCACGGACAGGATTTAAAAAAAATGTAGACTTCATGATTTTAGCTATTTAAATCTGAAATTTCATTGTGTTATAATTGAAGGGGTCCTGACCCAAAAAGGAGTTGTGGGGAGGCAGGGGTTGCAAGGTTATTGTAGGGGGATTATGGTTCAGCTTCCCTTATTTCTGCACTGCTGCTAGTGGTAGCACTGCCTTTTCAGTTGGGGAGCTGCAGAGCAGCAGCTACTGGCTTGATGCTCAGCTCTGAAGGGAGATCAGACAACAGTAGCAGCAGCGCGGAAGTTGTGGGTATTATATTGTCACTTTTACTTTTGTGCTGCTGCCTGCAGAGCTGGCCCACTCTGTGGCTGCCCAAATCTGATGCCTTCGATTCCTTACTCCATGATCTAGTAGAGTTTAAGCCTGATATAAACTTTATATACTTGGACTGGTGTAAGATGCATCAGCAATCTGCAATGAGTAACTGAAAGACAAACTTCCAGGTACCAGCACAGTTCAAAATAGTTGTGACTGTTGTTTTTCAGTTACATTTTAAACAAATAAGGAAAAAGCTCTGAGCTATATAATTACAGATTTATTCTTGGGCCATATGGGAATGAAATTAACTTTTAAGAAAGTTCAGTTTAATCAAGGCACAAATCAATCAAAAGTAGCATGTTGTGCATTTCAGTTGTTAAACAACTAAAATACTTGTTACAACAACATGGAAGGAACTAAGACTATACTCCAACAGTGTTACTGTTGAGATAAATCAACCACATTAAAAAAACAATCCAAAACCTGAGATTTAAGATGTATAAGTAGTTATTGGTGATATCTGCAATACTAAATGTGCTGTTTAGTAACTGAATAGACAACTTAGGAGCTATCGTCCCAGTAACTTTGCAGTCTGTGATTGTTTACGGAACTGCCTGAAAGAATCTGGACTTCAATGGTTAACTGGGTGACATTGTTTCCCTAGACTACGGTTTCATGTTCTGGAAAAAATGGTTATTTACTTTCGTAACTGTTGTTCTTTGCAATGTGTTGCTCATGTCCATTCCACTTAGGTGTGTGTGCATCGTGTGCATGGATTGTTGGAGAGTTCTCCCGTAGTGGTACCTGTCAGGCCAGTAGGGGAACCCCGTGGAGTGGCGCCACTATATCGGTGCATATATACCCCCACTGGCCCTCCACCTTCTCAGTTCCTTCATTCTGGAATGCTCCAACGCAGGGAAAGTGGATGGGATGTGGAATGGACATGAGCAAAACATCTCAAAGAACCACAGTTACGAAAGTAAGTAACCATTTTTTCTTCTTCTAGTGCTTGCTCATGTCCATTCCACTTAGGTGACTCCAAAGCTAAAACCCCAGGAGAGACAGACTAAAACCTACTGAGAGACAGACTGAAACACAACCATGCCCAGGGCAGCATCCTCCCTGGCCTGCTACATAATGGCATAGTGGTTTGCAGAAGTGTGCACCAATGACCAGGTAGCTGCCCTGCAAATTTCTACAATGGGCACCTGGGCTGCAAAGGCCATGGAAGATGCTTGGGCCAGTAATGGGCGGAGCCGGAACTTGCTCATAGCACACTTTGATACAATCTGTGAACCCAGATGAGATACACTGGGCCAACACAGGGTGGCCCTTCATCCTGTCTGCTATAGATATGAACAATTGAGGGAATTTATGGACGGGTCTGGTCCTCTCTAAATAAAAAGCTAAACCACATCTCACATCAAAGGTGTGTCTAGACTACGTGGCTCCATCGACGGAGCCATGTAGATGAGTGTACTCGGCAAAGGGAAATGAAGTGGCGATTTAAATAATCGCCGCTTCATTTACATCAAAATGGCCACCGTGCTGTGCCGATCAGCTGATTGTCAGCACGGTAGGCTAGACAGGGATCAGCTGACCCCAGATCCCTTTGTTGTCAGATCCTGTTTTTAAAAAAAACAAAACATACAACCATGTCTGCTCTCTTCTCACTTGCATGGTGCATTGTTTGATGGGATACTCCAAGGCCATTTACTGTTTGGATTTGATGACAAAGGGATCTGGGGTCAGCTGATCCCTGTCTAGACTGCCGCGCTGTGCTGACAATCAGCTGATCGGCACAGCGCGGTGGTCATTTTGATGTAAATGAAGCGGTGTTTATTTAAATCGCCGCTTCATTTCCCTTTGCTGAGTACACTCATCTACGTGGCTCCATCGACAGAGCCATGTAGTCTAGACACACCCCAAGAGTGTGTAGAGCTGCTCTGTCCCAGAGCTATGGGGCTTTGGGTAAAAAACAGGAAGAAAAATGTCCTGGTGAACAAGGAAGTAAGACACCACCTTGGGCAAAAAGGCAGGGTGAAGGCACAGCCTGACCGTATCCTTAAAAATACCATGTACAGGGAGTCCACGGATAGGGCCCTCAGTTCTGACACTCGCCTAGTCAAAGTAATGGCTATCAAGAAAGACATCTTTCAGAAAAGGTGCAGAAGGGAGCATGTTGCCAACAGCTCAAATGGGGGACCCATGAGCTTTTTGAGAACTAGATTTAGGTTGCAAGAGGGCAAGGGCTCGCGTACCTGGGGGTAGACCCTATCCAACTCCTTAAGAAAACAATGTACCATGGGATATGAGAAAAAGGCCCTGCCACTGAGCCTGAATGAAAGGCTGAGATGGCAGCTAGGTGCACTTGTACTGAGGAAGGGGCCTGAGCCTAAGACCCAAGAGATAATCCAATATAGCAGGCACAGGGGCCTCCATAGGCGAGAATCCCATACCTTCTGACCAGAGAATGAACAGTTTTCACTTTTCCAGTTAAGAGGTCCGAGTGAGAGGCTTATGGCTTCCCAAGAGAACTGCCTAGACCTGGTCTGAACACTGCCTCTTCATAGCCATCAGCCATGGAGCTTCCATGACATGAGGTGCAAAGAGAGGAGGTTAGGATGCTATGGTGTGCCAAACTCCTGAAAGATTAGGTCTGGGCACAGGGAGAAGGTTAGAGGCTGCTCTACTGAGAGCGCAAGAAGTGCTGGAAACCAATGCTGACGAGGCCACGCTGGGGTCATCAGGGTTACAAAAGCCTGAAATTCCCTGACCCTGAGAATTATACAGTGGATCAGTGGGAAGGGGGTGAAGGCATACAGCAGGCCCCGAGGCCAAGGGATCATGAGAGCATCCCCCAGACACCCTGGGATGTGGTTGAATAGGGAGCAAAAATGGGGACACTTCCTGTTGCTATCGCAAACAGGTTCATGTGGGGATAGCCCTATTTTCTGCAGGTGGGGTATGTCCACCCTGAGGGACCACTTGTGCCCCTTGAAAGACCTGCTGATGAGATCTGCCAACCTGTTCTGGGCCCTGGGAAAGTAAATGGACACTGGGTGAATACAATGAGCTATGCAGAACTCCCAGAGAAAGACAGCCTCTCTGCAGAAGGGATAGGAGCGAGCACCACCGTCTGTTTATATAAACCATCGCTGCTGTGTTGTCCATCAAAATTGAAATGCACCTGTTTCAAAGCTGCCACAGGAAAACACCGCATGCGAAGTGAATAGCTCTCAACTCCCTGACATTGATATGAAGAGAGAGGTCTGCTGGGCCCCACATATTGTGTGTCCGTAGTTTCCTGAGATAGACGCTTCCAACACAGGCTGGGGAACCTATCACCAGATGAATAGATGGGGAAAGACAAAGGAAGGGCATTCCTTCAGACCACCTCCTTGCAAAGACACCAGTTGAGGGATCTCAACACGTCTGCAGGCACCATTACCACCGCGTCCATATGCTGGAATGCTGAGCTGTGGGTCCGCGCCAGCGATAGTTGGAGTGGACATAACCTGAGCCTGGAATGCTGTACCACGTAAGTGCAGGCCGCCATGAGCCCTAGCAGCCTCATGCAGCAGCGGGGCCATCGTGGTGGGGAAATGACTGGAGGCACAGGATGGCCTACTTTAATGTCGTGAAGCACCCCATGGGCAGGGAGGTTCTGGTCCTCATCGCATCCAGGAAACCCCCCACAAACTGTATTGTTTGAGTGGGGACCAGGGTGGATTTAGCCTTGTTTAGGATAAGGCCCAGCCTGATGAACGTCTTCCTAACAAGGGATATGTGGCAGATTACCTGGGACGGGAAGGAGCCTGTTATAAGCCAATTATCCAGGTATGGATAAATCTGGACCCATGGCTTCCTCAGGAAAGTGGCCACTACTGCCATATACTTTGTAAAAACTCTGGGGGCCATAGAAAGGCCAAAGGGAAGGGCCGTAAACTAATGGCTGTGACCCACCATAAAACGGAGGAATCACTTGTGCATGGGTGCGATAGAAATGTGAAAATAGGCATCTTTGAGATTGAAGGCAGAGTACTGGTCTCCCATGGCTAGGCAGGAATGATGGAGGCCAAGGTTACCATTTTCAACTTTGACTTTAATATGAAAGTATCCCTTAGGTCCAGAATAGAGCAGAAGCTGCCCTTGGCCTTTGGGACTAGGAAGTAGCGGGAGTAGAAACCCTTTTCCCTTAGGTCCTAGGGTCCTCCTGTACTGCCCCCAGCTCTGCCTCAAAGGGCAGGTCCTGAATCATGTTCTGGACTTCTCATGGAATGCCAGACACCTGAAAGCCATGTGTCCCTGTGCAGGACCAGGCCTGTGCCACAGTAGAGCCTGTTGCATCCGTGGAGTCCAGGGTTGCCTGAAATGCCACCTGGGACACTACATTGCCCTCCTTTGACAAGGCCCTAAACTCCTGCCTCGAGTCCTGGGGCAGTGACTCTCAAAATTTGTCTATAGCTGCCCATGAGTTGAAGGAGGATTTGCTGGTTAGCAATCCTGAGTATGAGACCCCCTGAGACGTAGGCCTTGCGACTCAACAGGTCTGATCATTTGGCTTCACTGTTTTTGGGGTAGGTGCAGGTTGGCCCTGATGTTCGCAGTGCTTAGTGGCCTGTACCACTATCAAGCCTGGTGGCAGATACGAGGACAGGTGCTCATGGCCCACCTGGGGGACAATGCACCACTGTTCTGCCCTCTTATCTGCAGGCAGAATAGATGCTGGCATCTGCCAGAGGGCCTTAGTGATTGTGCCCTCTGTCTTGAATTCAAGGACAAGGCCACTTGAAACAGCACCTCTGTATTGAGGATGGTCGACTGTCGGGTCAGAGTCCTCAGAGGCCCATTCAAGTTGGACCCTAGACTTTGGGCCAGTCTCTGGAGGAGTTCTTGGCTGGCCCAGGAGTCCATGGCCAGCATTGATGAGGAGGTCAACCTAGGGCCTCACCGGGAGAGGACGATGAGTACTCATGTACTGTCACATCCTCCAGTTCGTGCAGCCACTCCAATTCCTGAGAGTGGACAGATTGCCCTGACTGCCCTTAATTCCTGATACCCTCAGGAATGGGTGTCCTGATGGGTGCTGAGGGATTCATCCTGTACCACCGAGGCCTCCGGTGCCAGGGCACTAGGCAATGGGGTGGCCAAGGCTAGGGCCCAGATTCCCCAACATGAGGATCCTGCTGTGAAGAGAGCACTCTCTTGGGCCTGGTGGTACGCCCACAGGGTCCAAAACAGCCACTGGTCTGGGTGCTGCCACTGTGGAGGCCAGGTCTGTGATTTTCCCGAGATGCTATCATGGCACTTGCAGTGCCAGGAGCGAGAGCGGCGCTGGGACCTGGAACGGTGCCGGGACTGGGATCAGGTTGGGTGTCCGAGTGGCACCGGGAGTGGGAACAAGAAAGCGACGCCCTGGACTGCATTGACTCCACATCGGAATTTGTCGAGTAACCTAACTCTGACCAAGGCAGGGCTGAGGTTGGACCTGGGGATTGGTGCCTCTGCATGTGCCAAACCATGGAAGCTGGCTTGCCCTGGTGCTGCATCAGCAGTGGAGCATCAAGTGCTCCGGTGCTGTGGACTGGGCCGCCGGGATGAGCATGCTAGACACCGAGCTCTCCCTGGATTCCAGTACTGGTAGCCTCGCTATCTCAGAAGGACCTGTTGGGTGCTGGTGTAGATGTGAGTGCTGGGGACTGCAGCACCACACGGGGAACCAGTGCCGAGGGTGGTGCGAGCCTAGCCGGGGGGGTGGGCCTGTGCCAATGACAAGGCACAGGCCTGAGGCCGGTCCTTGTGCTCCAGAGGAGGCAAGGGCGAATCAGCAGTCAGCTTGATCAATGCCTGAGCTGCCTTGAATACACCCGGAATGGAGGGTCTTTCAACCGGAACCAGCTCCTCCATTTTACCGTGGCTCTTGGTCATGCTCGACTGGCCACGCTCTGATCTAGGAGCAGCAGACCTTGTGGACAGTGTGAGCACGAAAGGTTGCCCCGACTGGGGGCACACCACAGGCTGGGTTAGAAACCTGCCCCTCTCCAGCCTCCTCTTCTTGTGCGGCATCAGTGATTGAGATTGATGCCACATCGCAGGGTGCCTCGACACCGATGAGGCTCCTCAAGACCCAAGTTTCTCCCGCAGTGAGGGCCAGTGCCACATCTGCTGATTCCATCAGGAGTATCTTCAAGCATGAATCTCTCTTTTGCTGAGTCTAGGGCTTAAAACTGCGGCAGATTCTGCAGTTAGCCAGGTCGTCGGCCTCATTCAGACACTTCAGGCACAAATTGTGTGGGTCACCATAGGCATAGGGTTGGAAGAGTCAGCACAGGACTTAAAGCCATGAGGCCCTGGCATGTCCCGTGGGCTGGGAGGGAAAGGGATGCAACAGAAGAGCTCCAATCCAAAACAAACCTATTTAACTCTATCTAAACTGGTACTCAACTGGGGAAGCAACTTGGAAAGAACAAAGGTATTAAACTAGGTGCTAACAACTCTAAAGACTTTCAAATACCCCTGAGAAAATGCTTGCAATCAAGCAATAAAGGAGCTCTAACAACCATCACTGGTGGTAAGAAGGAACTGAAGGTGTGGAAGGCCAATGGGGGTATGTACAGGCAGTCCCCGAGTTACGCGGATCCGACTTATGTCGGTTCAGCACTTACGAACGGGGCTCTCTCGCTCCAGAGCTCGCAGGCAGCGGGACCGCCCAGAGCGCAGCGGTCCTGCCACCTCAACCTCCGGGGGAGAAAAGCTGCTCCGGGTGCCCCTGGTCTGCTGGGGACCGTCTCCAGCAGACCAGGGACACCGGGAGCAAAGCCGCAGCGGCGGCGGGGTCCCGCGCCTCTGAGGCTTTGCCAGAGCCTCTGGTCTGCGGGGGACCGTCTCCAGCAGACCAGGGACACGGGGAGCAAAGCCGCAGCGGCGGCGGGGTCCTGCGCCTCTGAGGCTTTGCCAGAGCAAAGCCTCAGAGGCGCGGCACCCCGCCACCGCTGCGGCTTTGCTCCCCGTGTCCCTGGTCTGCTGGGGGGTGAGGGGGGCGCAGCTAGTGCGCCCCCTCCCCCAGCAGACCAGGCTTTTGTTGTGGACCCTGGGGTAGAGCAGCTGGGGTGCTGCCGGGTTGGTCCTGCAGGGACCTACCTGGCAGCCCAGCTGTTCTGTCCCAGGCTCGAGATTCAGCCGCTGTTGAAACTGATCAGTGGCTGATTCCAGGAAGCTGGGGGCAGAGCAATTCTGCCTCCAGCTTTCTGTAGTCAGCCCCTGGTCAGTTTCAGCAGCAGCGGCTGAATCTGGAGCCAGTTCCGACTTACATGCAAATTCAACTTAAGAACAAACCTATAGTCCCTATCTTGTATGTAACCCGGGGACTGCTTGTATACACTGATATAGTGGCACCACTCAAGGGCGCTCCACTGCTGGCCCAACAAGTATCGCAAGGGGAAACTCTCCAACAATCTGTGCATGTGGTGCGCGCGCACCTAAGTGGAATGAACATGAGAAAGCATTCGAAGAAGAAACTTCTCTATTGTATTTAGCATAGTGTACACTATGGACCCAATCCTGAAAATTTTACCTGATTTATAAATCCCATTAACTTAACTCAGAATTAGGCTCTTTTTGAACACAGGAGTTTCTCCTGACCACCCACAAAAAGTAGTACATTAAATGAAAATCTACCTGCCAATGAAAATATATAGTAAAAAACTGTACTCTAGTGCAATGACATCTGATTTTGCCCAATAATTAATAAGTTTAAGTTCAAAAAAGTTATGCAAAATCAAGAACAGGCCCAAAAGAAACTGAATTTACAGAATGCTATTAGCTGTAGGAGAGTCACAACTGAAATGTAAATAAAATTGCTATTCAAAGTCTTTTCTAATTCCAGATCAGGAGTAGACCAGTTCTTTCATCTTATTATATGAAAGGTAGTTTTAGAAAACCTAAAATATTCAAATATAATTTAATTCTGGATTATAATAAATGAATAAATATTTTCATGTCAGTTGTAGAAATAAAAATGATATTAAGGTCTGCATTGTAGAATGCTCAGTTTTTTACGCCGTTACCCACCAACAGCTCTCAACTTGAAGGCTAAGCTCCCTTAGTGGGGAGTAGGAGGTTGTTGGGATAAAACCTCAATATGGATATAAAAATGAATATTAATCGCCATCAGTACAGATGATGTGAAAGAGGGGTTGGCTGCAATGATGAAAGGGAAGGTGGCTAATGAAGATTATATCCCCTCAGAATTTCTTCATTGACTAGGCCCCAGGGACTCTGATGGTTGATGAAACTATACATAATAACTATGGCATATGGATGCATCCCAAAAGCCTGGCGGGAGCAACAGTCATTGCCATACTTAAACCAGACAAGCCAACTAACAGCCCAGGAAGATACAGGCCAATATCACTCCTATGTAATACCTAAACACTTCTAAAATGTACCATTCTTCAGAAAATCATTCCTCTTGTTGAGTTAGCAATCCTCAAAGAACAAGTGGGATTCTGGCCCAAATGTTATTATTGTGACCATATTTTGGTTTATGTGGTCCAGAAACAGGCGAGCACTAGTTGAAGAGCAGGAGTGTCAATGTTACAGGTATCATCAATGGCTGAATTATGTACTCCAAAATCGAGTGCTGTGCACCAGCACACATGAGAAGTAGCCATACTCGATTTGTTGGTTGTCCAAACACTCCAATGTGGTGCAAGACTATAACCCTCAATTTGATCCCAACATGTTGCTTTTGCATATTACTCCCTCATCCATTCGCCGTGATACCACACCCCTTTGGAAATTCGAGGATCATGGACAATGAACATTTTCCCAACAGAACCTTAACATCATCCCTCACCACCACTTAAAGTCGAGTAAGCACCTTTGGGCCCACTCATTAAATGTTCAACAATGCAACTTCAACCCTGATGAAGTCTGGAAAGCCAAATGGAGTTTGCAAGAAGTCACAAATAAACACTTTAACAAAAGACCTGAAACAGAAGATTCTTGATTTTGATCTATAAAGTTCATAGGCAACCCTCAGCTGTTATCTGCACAAACCATGACAAATGCTGATGCTTGCTGCACAAATGAAAAATTAAGAACTCTTTAGTGTACGACTGTGATCACTTAGAACAGATCATGGAACATATAACTGAATGCCCAAACCACAAATATGAAGGAAGCATCATAGCAATACACTCTGCTACTCCAGACACAATTATCTAGCTTACCCATCTAACTGAAAAATTACAGTTGCTCTACATTTATATCAGCCATACAAAGGAGAAAAATATAGGTTTTATATCTCCTATTTTGTTTTAATGCCATACTTTGTTTTAAAATATTTACTGTTATTACAATTTGAGCTTTGTATAAGATATTTAATAGACATTTTAATTGCAAGCTATAAATGCAATACATATCAGGTCATAAATCCAAGGACAATTTTGTTGAAAAGACAAATGAGCATCTTCTCAAAGAACAAAGTACTTCCTCACATACCAGAACCACTAGTCTAGTACAGACATGATCTTTGTCTCAAGAAAGAGTTTCATGTTTTAGAAAAAGACCTGGTGGCATTTAAAAAAGAGGATTTTTTTTCATAGGTTGTTCCAAAGAGGAATGTAGGTTGTGTTACTACAGCTATAAAGTAAGACACAAAAGGGAGTTATTTTTTTAGAAATCCTTTAGAAAGAAAAAGCAACAGTTAAATCACCTACAAAATTCATATTGAAGTACAGGCAGTCCCCGAGTTACGCGGATCCGACTTATGTCGGATCCGCAGTTACAAACGGGGCTTTTCTCACCCTGGAGGACGGGAGCGGCGGGACGCCCAGATGCGCCGCGGTCCGCTGCCCCCGTCCTTCGGGGCGAGAAAAGCTGCTCCCCATCTCCCTGGGCTGTCCCGCTGCGGCTTTGCTCTCCGTCTCCCTGCAGACCAGGGAGACGGGGAGCAAAGCCGCGGAGCACGCCCGCAGGGGGACAGCCCAAGTGTGCCCGGGCTGTCCCGCTGCCTGCGCACTCTGCGGCTTTGCTCCGCGTCTCCCAGGTCAGCAGACCAGGGAGATGGAGCAAAGCCGTGGAGGACTTGGGCGGTCCCGCCACCCCTGTCTCCCTGGTCTGCTGGGGGGGGGGGTGCAGCTAGTGCCCCCCCCCCAGCAGACCAGGCTTTTCTTGCCTACCCCTGGGGTAGAGCAGCTGGGGGCTGCCGGGTTGGTTCCGCAGCGCCGCTCCGGACCAACCCAGCAGCACCCCAGCTGCTCTGCCCCAGGCATCCTGATTCAGCCGCTGCTGGTCAGTTTCAGCAGCGGCTGAATCAGGACACCTGGGGCAGAGCAGCTGGGGTGCTGCTGGGTTGCTCCAGTAGCGCCGAGGAGCCGCGCTACCGGAGCAACCCAGCGGCACCCCAGCTGCTCTGCCCCAGGCGTCCTGATTCAGCCGCTGCTGAAACTGACCAGTGGCTGACTACAGGAAGCTGGAGGCAGAGTTGCTCTGCCCCAGGCTTCCTGGAATCAGCTGCTGATCAGTTTCAGCAGCAGCTGACTTGGGGACGCCTGGGTTTCTTAAGTTGAATCTGTATGTAAGTCAGAACTGGCGTCCAGATTCAGCCGCGGTTGAAACTGATCAGTTTCAGCAGCGGCTGATGCCAGTTCCGACTTACATACAGATTCAACTTAAGAACAAACCTACAGTCCCTATCTTGTACGTAACCCGGGGACTGCCTGTACACTTCTTTTACATATGCTACAGTTTTCATCCTTCACTGCAGGAAAACAATTATGGTTGAAAATGCTGGTTCCTTAGTTGGGGCTTGCCCACACAATGAATGATGCAATAGAGAGGAAAGACTTCAAGAGCACACTCAAATTTCCTTGTGTGCTTTAATGTAGTTCCATTAATGCTCATTAATGCAATTCCATTTCATTTAGTGAATGTCAGCAGATTCACACAGTCCAGTTAGTGTACAACACACCAGTGCACACTTAAATTTACATTCCCCTAGTACAGATCCATTCACCATGAAGACAACACCCAACTCATTTGATGCAACTATAATACTTAAATTGATAAGCTTTATTTATAAAATGTATATCTGCAAATATTTTGCATCAAAGCTTCTAATGATGTGTAAATAATACAAGGTAGTATATACTACCTTAGGCTGTGTCCAGACTGCATCCCTCTGCCGAGAGAAGGATGCACATCAAGCACTTCAGAAGCGCAAATGAGCCCAGGATATTTAAATGTCGAAATGAGGAGTACAGGAGCAGCCAAAAAAGCTCTCCAGTGTCGGCAGAGCCGCGGCTACACTTTACTTTCATTTTTGACACTGAGCCTGATCGGCACAGCGTTGGAATGTAAGAATGCAAATGCAGCCCAGGATATTTAAATCCCGGGCTCATTTGCACTTCCGAAGTGCTTGATTTGCATCCCTTTCTTGGCAGAGGGATGCAGTCTAGACACAGCCTTAGAATATATACTACCATAGACGCGACTACTCTGACCACTGAGTACATAGCCTGAGATGCTATCTGGGGAAAAAGAAGAAGAAGGGGAAAAATGAATATTTTAACATTAAAATGTCAAAAAAGTTTGGTGAAAATTTAAATTCTTCTACTTAGGCCCTTGTAAAACATAAAACAACTACAATAATTTGATTTGTGTGTGTGAAAATTTTCCCATTTTATAGACAACTAATTGTAACATAGTTTGTTTCCCCTCAAAATAAGTGAAAGCCTTAAAAAACAAAAGACGACAAATGAGGAATAAAAATGTTTCATCTCCTAAAATGTCATTTTGTTATGTGGGATGCCAGACCATCAGCTGCACAAGATTATCTACTCGCTTTCAAGGAGAAGAGGAGATGAAAGATGATGCATTTAAGCCACCTTTGCATACATCTTGCCCTCAATATAAACTTGGATCAATTTGAATTCTGTTCTAAATCATGCTGGCTTGTAATGGCCACCAAAGGGCCCTTATATCAGCCAGGTATTACCAAAACACCACACACACACACCAATCACACCCCTTATCAGTTGCACTCCACTAAGGGCACGTCTTTACCATGGACTGGATTGATGGGCAGTGATCAACCCAGCGGAGGTTGATTTATCGTGTCTATACAAGGCATGACAAATCAACCGCTAAGCACTCTCCTATTGAATCCGGTACTACAGCAAAATAAAAAGAATAAGCAGAGTCAATGGGAGAGCGTAAGCTGTTGACTTACCCCTGTGAAGATACTGTGGTAAGCAAACGTAAGAACACTGACTTCAGCTACATTATTTATGTAACTGAAGTTGCATAACTTAGGTGAATGGCCTGTGGTAGCACAGACAAGGCCTGAGCTGGCCTGTAGGGAACTAGTTTGTCCATTGAGGAGTGTTTAAGGCAGCTTTCCAGGCTCTCTTTGCTACTGGAGTAGTACAAATGGGCTGGGAGAGGGAACAGGACCTTTCTTTATACACAGTAAACACAGTATGTCACATAGAAGGCCAAATTCCCTCTTTAGTAAAACATGCATAACTGAACAGAGACTGACAATCCCTATGCTTATTATATAGAATATTGTAAAATAAATTGCTACTTGAACAATTTAGTTATTTGACAAACCTTATATATGGAAAGATCACATTTTAAGGATTATGCCAGAAATCAGAAAATTAAGATTAACACTATTTCCTGACAATTAAATGCTTATTTTTCAACTTTAATGTCCTATTTATGTTTGTCTTTTCAGTGGAATAATTGTATCGTTAATATGATGTAAATGTATTCGGTTTCTGCAGAGCTATTGTTGTGAAACTTACCTTGCTACATGATTAATTACTGGAGCAAAGTTTGTTGGGCCATAAAGCTGTACAGATTTTAAACTTCTATAGTATGCTTCCATTACTCCATCAATTCCACTGCAATAGGGATTCTGAGGGTTTCCATTCTAAACAGTTAAAGAAAATTGGATAGGATTATTAATATTTTAAGTTAAGACTCAAAATAAACAGTACCAAAATATACAGAAGTAGTTCTAATATGGTATTTAACTGAACATCTTGTGTTCCTTTAAGGCTTGAAGGAGGTGTACCGGTAGTTCGGAATAGGAAGCCTAGTCCGAACTACCTAGTTCGAGCCCCATGTAGCCACGCTGCACGGGGTTCGAACCAGCGGGGTTTTAAAAATGGCGGCTCCCCGCTTATGCAAATGAAGCCCGGGAAATTCAAATCCCGGGCTTCATTTGCAAGTGCGGTATGCCTACATTACCCTCCTAGTTCGAACTAGGAGGGTAGTGTAGACATACCCAAAGTCTCTTGATGGCTTCAGTATTCTCCTCTGTACTGGGCAAGCTGATCCTGAGGATGATTGTTGGGATTTCACTATGTTGGGAGACACTGGATTGCTTGGAATTCTTGTATTTAAGACTAAGCTTTTTCAGGCATTTTTTAAAATATATATACTACATCTCTACAATACCTATTACACTGAATGCCTATGCACAATAGGCTGCCAATTTGGTGAGATCCATGTACATATTGTGAAGCAAATATATCAAATCCAGTTTAGCTTTAAAATTTCATACTGAATATCAGGGCAAGTAATTAAAAAATACACCTTTACTTCTGAAATGATTTGATTTTATGAGTCAGTTGTCAATATAGAGAGAACACCTGCAGGCATCAATCAAGATGTTAAGCCACTACCACCATCAAGCATGGTGAATATTTTGGGGAGCATTGCATGCTTAAAGGACAACACGTCTTATACTGGTAGTAACTAAAAGTTACACCGAGATATATCCTGCATCTACTTTTATTGAAATATATGCACAAACATCTTGAAGGTTTAAGGCCACAGACTAGTCCTGCTGATTTAGAGTAGTGATAATACTTCCTAGAACAATTACGTGGAATTGTATCTTCCCAAAGTATTTGTTTCATTTTCAGAGTGCACAGGAATAAGGGAATACCAGAAACAAAACCTCTTTATCAAGCTACTGTAGCTGAGGCCTAGATATATTATGTTTCCTTCCTCTTTTGGGGGTTTAAAAGGACCTTCCCTATGACCTGGTTTTCTGCCTATAAGCTAGTCCTGATGAAGAGTGCTGAAATTGCTTTCTTGAACAGGAAAGTTGTTTACTTTGGAAAGCTGGATGATTGAACTGGTAGAACAGTTTTTTTTTCAGTTTTATTGCCTGTTATGAACAAAATACATAAAAATACTCCTGAAAAAGAGATCAGAATATACTACTGTACACTCAAAGTTTTTCTGTACTGCCAGGAATTTGAGTGTATGTACAACCACAAAACAATCTTTGTTAAACATACAAGAAAAGTTATTAAAAACTGTATTCTATGTCTTTTCTTACCAAAGCAAATTCATGAGAGACTCTTCCATCTGGGGGCAGCTTAGCCCCAAAACCTAGAGCTGGAAACATTTTGTCAGTATCATAATCTTGAATGATTTCACCTACTGCCTTCAGTGCCATGCCATAAGCATTCAGTTGGTAGGGGTTCATATAGTGGAGTGAGGTAGGCTGTGCAGGGTTACCTGTTAAAACAAAGATCAGATGCATCTTACAATGGACTCACTTGAGAATGCAACTTAGCATTAAAGTGAGAAAGGTATCTTGTATTCTAGGGAAAATCCAAGATATGCAACCTGGAAGACTAGGCTATCAAGTGATAGAGTGGTCTCAGAACTGCCTCTAGTCTGGAAGAGGTTCATTGCAACTGTTCTCATGTAAGTCTGAAAAACTGACCATTTCACAAACACAGAGGAGATTTGAATAAAATTGGTACATATCAGAATATTCAGTTATAGGAAAAACAAAGTAAGTATATTTATTAAAAAGGCAGAAATTTTTCTTATGAGCAGATGGATGATTAGACCTAAACATCACAGTACCTAAAGGGAATAAACCCTAAGAACTCTATAATCACCATGATAATACAGCAGAGACTTCAAAGATGAATGGCTATACACTAACAAAACAGAAAAGGTCACTGGAATTCAACACAAATGTGGGATTCAAACTGACACGTTGAACCTGCAGCTTCTCAGTGATGCTCAAGTTTAGAGACCATGAGTGACTGACACACTAAGCTAAAGATGTAATCACTTGATTGCCCGATTTCTTTTATTGCCTCTAAGTATATACCAGTGTAGATTAGTTTTACTACTAATACTATGTTCTTTCTTACCATATATATTGTTCTTGATGAGAACTTCTCTTCTCTTTTCTAACAAACCTTGTTTGTTTAAACTTATTCTGATCGTAAGATCATTTTGGGATTATTTACAGGGAGCTATTCTGTGAAAGGAAAAGTACTTTTTTATTTCTAAGGAGAGGTAATCAAGGGGACCTGTAATATAAGTCCATTCAAGAATTTGTTCAGAAGCAATAACTAGAGATCCTGCTTTTGTAAAATGTAACCAGGATTGTGCTTGACTCCATACATTACAAAACCGAATGACCAAGAATCAAATAGTAGAGAACTACAGTAATAATATGTATGTATATGTTGTAGTCACTATATAAATGTTTTGTTTTTGATCAGAAAAGACAATTCCTGAAGTTTCTTCAGCTCATCTGTTATAGTCTTGCATTGCTTTTGTAATGCTTGGGTCACATAAGTAGCAATATTGCCTATTGCCACGATGCAAGTGGCGAAAATGGGAGGAGTCTTAGCTCTTTTCCCAAACTCTACTGCTGGCATAGCTATGTTAATATACAATAATGGACTCCCTCTTGCTACTCATGATTGAATCTTTAATTTATGGTGGACTAAACATAATTAAGACTATTTTTTCTTCTTAATTCTTGTTTGGCATAGCAGAACATAAAGGAGAGAAGAGAACTCTAAAGATATGGAAGGAAAAAAGTCAGCTAATGAGAGAGATATATTTTAATATACATTCCTGGCTAATGGAATTCTGAATATAAAATCTTAGTGTACTATGATCCTATTTTTAAATGAGCAATAAAGTTAACATAATAAAACTGAGTAATTAGTTGTGAGTATGCTGGTAATTTTTATTTGTAGAAATGCTGAGATATACTAGACTTTTTAATGAAATTTACAAAAACACTGCTGTTACTTTAAGAAGAAAAAACCTAAAAAATCTTTAACACTTAGTTTAATGTAATCTGGAACTATAAATTTGAAATCAAATGCCTGTATCACAAATACATAAATAATGTTGCATGGCATTATTAGTGGGCAAAATTAAGGGTGCTTGGGTGTCATGCTATCATTAATAACTATGGAATAGGGATTTAGAAAAGGAAGATGTTCTCAGGTAGGATTTATGATGAACTTTTTTTAGACATGTGGTTCTCTATCTGCTATGCTATCTAGTACATGTGATTTCTGTAGTATTCTAGTATTCTGTGGTTTCTAAATAAGCAAATGGCAGTATTAGAAGTGTTTCTAAAAGAGAAGTTACTCACCCTGTGAAGTAACGATTGTTCTTCGAGATGTGCCCCGTGGGTGCTCCACTCTAGGTGTCGGGTCCCGTCCCCGCGGCTCGGAGACTTTTCATAGCCGTGCTCCGCCGGCTCGCGCATGCGTGGTTCACCAGGATAGCGTTCGCGCCTTTGATCAGCCACGCGCGAGCCGGCAACCGTCCGTTCCTCTCATCTGAAAGAGACATTAAGAAGAAAAAATTTCCGGAGTGGGGAGGAAGGGCGGGTTGTGGAGCACCCACAGGGCACATCTCGAAGAACAATCGTTACTTCACAGGGTGAGTAACTTCTCTTTCTTCTTCGAGTGGCCCCGTGGGTGCTCCACTCTAGGTGACTCCGGAGCAGTACACAGAGCAGAATTAAAGCGCTCCGGAACCAAGACTATCAGCACGGTTTAGTACTGCTGTAGCCACGGAAAAATCTGAAGTAAACTGTTCTACTATAGCGTAATGTTTCATAAAAGTCGCATATGAAGACCATGTTGCTGCTCTACAAATGTCGCGAAATGACACTCCACTGAGGAAGGCCGTAGTAGCAGCCACTGCCCTAATTGAAAGAGCTTTAGGGCGAGAGGGGAGAGGCTTCCCTCGCAGCGAATGACACATGGATATACATAAAACTATGAGCTTAGAAATACGCTGAGAAGTTAAAGGCTGTCCTTTTGAGTGACTCGCTACTGCCACCAACAGATGGTCTGTTTTCCTAAAACCCCGTGTTCTGTCGATGTAGTACGCCAACGCCCTTCTCACATCCAGAGTATGTAAGTGTGCTGCTTGAGTTGAGGTATGAGGTTTCGGAAAGAAGCATGGTAAGACCACCAGTTCATTTATGTGGAATTCAGAAGACACCTTCGGAATAAACGCTGGATGGGTCCTCAATGTTACTGATTCTTTCGAAAAGACTGTGTTGGGCGGAGAAGCCATGAAAGCTGCTATCTCACTCACTCTGCGAGCTGAGGTGAGGGCTAGGAGAAAAACCAGTTTGAGCGTAAGTAAGTGTAGTGTTACTGTCGCTAAGGGCTCGAAAGGGGGACGAGTCAAAGTTTGTAGGACCAAGTCCAAATTCCATGCGGGGGGGCGGGGGGGGGGGGCGGAGAGTCTCCGCGGGGGGTGGAGATTCAAAAGCCCCTTCAGAAATCTTTTCGTAGTGGGGTGAGCAAACAAAGAAATACCGTCAACTCTATGATGGAATGCATTAATTGCTGCCAAATGCACCCGTAGCGATGCAATTGCCAAACCATTGTCATGTAGTTGCAAGAGATAGTCCAGTACACAAGGTAAGGGTGCAGAACGCGAATGCACGTTATTGTCCGCACACCATGCTTGGAACTTTGCCCACTTAGCTGTGTAAGCAGTTCGAGTAGATTGTTTCCGACTATGCATCAACACTTGTTTGACTCGTTGGGAGCAGGATTGCTCGGAGTCGGTAAACCAGTCAGCATCCACGCAGTGAGGTGTAGGACCTCCGGTCGCGGATGACTGAGGGATCCATTGTCCTGGGTCAACAGATTCGGAAGGGAAGGTAGAGGATATGGCACTTTCACGGACATCTGGTGAAGCATTGAAAACCAAGGCTGGCGAGCCCATGCTGGCGCGAGAAGGATTACTCGAGCTTTGTCTACATTGATCTTTTCGAGAACTCTGGGAATTAACACTACTGGTGGGAAAGCATACAGTAATGAAGTCCCCCAATGGAGAACGAAGGCGTCCCCCAGCGAATGGCGACCTATCCCGGCTCATGAACAATAATTGGGACATTTCGAATTGAGTTATGTCGCAAACAGGTCTATCGTTGGAAATCCTCATCGACCGAAGATACGATTCAGTACGTCTGAGCGAATTTCCCACTCGTGGTCGTGTGGAAAACGCCTGCTGAGAGAATCCGCTACTAGATTGTCGGCACCCGGCAGGTAGGAAGCTGTTAGAACAGTGTTGTTGGTAATACACCAATTCCATAAATGGATGCTCTCTGCGCAAAGAGAACGGGATCGCGTACCTCCTTGCTTGTTTATATAAAACATAGTCGCCATGTTGTCTGTTAAAATCCTTGCCGTTGTATTTTGAATGCGTGACTGAAAATGCCTGCACGCGTGCCGCACCGCTCTCAACTCGAGCACATTAATGTGCAAAAGCATTTCTCTTGTCGACCACCATCCCTGGACCGTGAGATTGCCCATGTGAGCTCCCCAGCCTATGAGGGAGGCATCTGTCGTTATTTGTGTAGTAGGTTGAGGGCGATGAAATGGAACGCCTGTGAGGAGATTGGTCGGGTTGATCCACCACTGTAGGGATTCCCGGACATACTGCGGCACCACTAGCGGCCTGTGGACACCGTGCTTCGACGGGATGTAAACCGTGGCTAACCAGTGCTGGAGGCAACGAAAACGTAACCTTGCGTTGGACACTATGATGGTGGCAGCAGCCATATGCCCCAACAGTTGTTGACAGACACATGTGGGGATTGTTGGAGCGTGGACCACCATGTGCACCAATTCCTTGATTATTATAAAACGTTCCATCGGTAAATACGCGCGCGCCATGGTTGAATCGAGGCGCGCACCTATGAACATGAGATTTTGGGATGGAACTAGTGTTGACTTCTTCAAGTTTATGAGAAGGCCCAGGGTAGCAAACTCGTCGGATACTGTCCGAACCATATGACATGTTTCCATGCAGGTCGTACCCCTGAGAAGGTAATCGTCTAAGTAGGGGAATATTGTTACCCCTAGTCTGCGTAGGTGGGCCGCGACCACTGCTAGCATCTTGGTGAAGACTCTGGGGGCACATGCCAGGCCGAATGGAAGAACCCTGTACTGGTAATGTTCGCTCCCCAGTTGGAAACGAAGGAAACGTCTGTGTGCCACGTGAATCTCTACGTGGAAATAAGCGTCCTGCAAGTCGAGGACTGCAAACCAATCCTTTTCGTTCAATGACGGAAGAATGGTCGATAAGGTTACCATCTTGAAACGCTGCTTTCGAAGGTGCCGGTTCAGTCTTCGAAGGTCCAGGATGGATCTCCATCCTCCTGACTTCTTTGGTGTGAGGAAATATCGGGAGTAAAAGCCTTTCCCCCAAAACTGCTTGGGAACTCTATCACCCCGATGGTGAGCAAACGTTGAACTTCTTGCTCCAATAGATTCTTGTGAGAGGGGTCCCTGAAGAGGGACGGGGAGGGGGGAGTGGTAGGGGGAATAGAAAGAAAGGGGATGGAGAGGCCGGATTGAACTACCTCTAGCACCCATCTGTCTGTGGTGATCGTAGACCAGTGGTGGTAAAAAGAGCGTAAACGATGGTGAAAAAGATGATGGGTTTCCGTATTGACTATGGACGATTGGTTTGTATCCTCGACAAGCAAGTCAAATCTGTTGCTTAGTCGACTGTTGATTACCCGAACGGTTCTGCTGTGGTCGCTTGCGCTGGGGGCGCTGTCTAGGACGCTGGTTGTCGAAGGGACGTGATTGTTGTCTAGGGAAATTGAAGTCATATCTCCGTTGGTAGGGGAAATAACGCCTACGCTTGAAGGAAGGTGTGTACATCCCCAGTGTATGTAAAGTGGTGCATGAGTCTTTTCCCGAGTGGAGGACCTCATCGGTGTTTGCCGCAAAAAGTTTAAGTTTGTCAAAGGGCAGATCCTCAACCTTGCTCTGCAACTCCTTCGGTGCCCCTGCGGACGAAAGCCAAGATGATCTCCTCATGGCTATACCAGTAGCAGCGGCCTGAGCTGCTGTGTCAGCCATATCCATAGCGATCTGGAGCGCAGCGCTACATGATGTGTACCCCTCCTGTACTATCGCTTTCAGGAGTGGTTTCTTGGTGTCTGGGAGATGGTGCAACAAATCCGCTAGTTTGGAGTAATTATCAAAATTATGGTTTGACAGGTGGGCTGAGTAATTCGCAATGCGAAGTAAGAGTGTAGCTGAGGAATACACTTTCCTCCCAAAAATATCCAATTTTTTGTTGTCCTTGTCCAAAAGGGGATTTCTGTACTGTGGCGCCTTACTCCTACGTTGCGCTGCGTCTACTACCAGTGAATTGGGTTGGGGGTGATTAAATAAAAAGTTCAACCCCTTTGCTGGAACAAAATATTTTCTATCAGCTTTTTTTACTTGTAGGTGCAATTGATGTTGAGGTTTGCCATATCTCGTCCGCCACTTCCATAATCGCCTCATCGATTGGCAGCGTGACTTTCGCACGTTGTTGTGGGCGGATATTCTTCAGAAGGCAATGTCTCTTAACAGACACATCTGCTAGCTGTATGTCCTGTGTGTCTGCCACTCGTTTGAAGAGATCCTGAAAATGTTTCAGATCGTCCGGTGGAGAGATTTCAACTGGGCAAATTGCTTCATCCGGGGAAGACGATGGACAGTCCGCCGGGGAAGTTTTCGGTTTAGGGTCTTCCGTTTCCGATAGCTGGCCCTCCTCTGGGAACTGGTCTAACTGGATTGTTGAGCTTTTGACTGGAGAAGGTGAGCATAGTGGTTGTGATTTATGATGTAAGTATTCTGCTAACGGTGATTGATAGATGTGAGAAGATCCCCTATGCGATAATGGTGAACAATGACGGTGGAGGCGATCGTCATACGATCTATGATAGCGGTCACAGCAACGTTCAGAGCGTGACGGAGAGGGGTATCGAGAAGAACGTGCGCTATCATGCTGGATATAATAGACGCGGCAGGGGGAGCGCCTCACCAATCCGTATCTTGTGAGACGGGTGGGCGACCGGGATCGTGAACGGGATCGATGTGCATCTAAATACACCGCATCCCTATAACCATGCCAGCTGTACATAATCCAAGAGGGGGAAAAATAGTCGAGATAGCGACTTCGCCCTCTTGGTGAAGCAGGTGGGGAAAAAGACCTGTGCCTATGATGGGTCTTTGACAATGACTTCCTATATGCTGAAGTCTCATCCCTACCACGAAGCATAGGGGAACCAGGCACCGAGTGAAGGTGAGACGGTGCCGGAGAGGCCAGCTGCTGCTGGTCTAATGTCGATGCTGGCAAGACGCCCGGTGCCGGAGTTGACAAAGATGCCGAATCTGAGGCATTAGTGTGTTCCACCTCAGGTCTTGGTGCTGGGGAAGACGTCACTGCCGGGGCAAGGGAAACAGGCGCCGATTCACCGGGAGCCGTTGAAGCTGGTGCCGGGACGCTGATCAGTTGCAGCGCCGGCGCGCTTGTCAATTTCAAGGCGCGTGAAGCTGAAGCCGATGCCGGCTTGCTGGTCAGTTGCGGCGTCGCTCCCGGTGTTGGTGCTGAAGCCGCTCTGGCTCTGGATGGTGGGGGCTCCTTTATGCCATCCCCCGTGAGTTGTCTGGACCCCCCGGAGGTCACTTTAGAAGCCGCTGCTGGGGTTGAAACTGCCGCAGGGAGGGAGCGTGCCGGGGACGGCTTTGACGTTTTGGAGCCTGCCGGTCCCGGAGAAGCTGCTCTCCGCTTGTGCTGGGAGATTTTTGTGGCTGCTGAAGGGGTAGGGTCAGGCTGCAGTACCTTACCAAACATGAACATCCTTAGTTTCATCTCCCGCTCCCTCCGGGCTTTCGAAGTTAATTTGCGGCAATGGGTGCACTTGTCAGGGACATGAGTCTCCCCCAGGCACCTAATACAAGTGCCATGGCCGTCAGCTGTTGGCATGGCTTCTCGGCAGACCGAACATTTCTTGAAACCAGTTGATCCTGGCATTTTTGAGCAGAGTTACAGAAAAACTGAATCGTGTGTAACCCGCTGCGGTTAGTCAATTTCACAGCTTAGCGCTTCGCAGCAGCGCTTCTGAGTGAAAACAGTTTTAAAGAATTTTTTTTTTTTTAAACAAGAGAACACATAACAGTTAACAGGAACACAGCTAACCCTAAAACTCTAACTATTTACAGGTAGACAACTATCTAAAACCATGACTAGGGAAGAGATCAGGGAGCTCCGATCGCGACCTGAGGCGGTTGAGAGGAACTGACGGTTGCCGGCTCACGCGCGGCTGATCAAAGGCGTGAACGCTATCCTGGAGAACCACGCATGCGCGAGCCGGCGGAGCATGGCTATGAAAAGTCTCCGAGCCGCGGCGCCGGGACGGGACCCGACACCTAGAGTGGAGCACCCACGGGGCCACTCGAAGAAGAATTCAAACTTTCCTATTTGTGGAGAGAATGTACGTACCATCTTATGGCCCAGATGGATGGAGAGCTGTGGTCTGTGTCAGTCAGCTCTGCAAAGAGTCTGCCTGTGATCTAGTAATTATTCTTCATCCTTGGATGCCCCAGAACCAGTGACAACAAACCCCAGGTTGATTTGAGAAAGAGGCAGTACACTGGATCCCACTGAAGAGATCCCACACTGGAAAACGTTGGATTAAAAGACTCAGTGCACCTTCTGGATGCAATGGGATGGGCACTAGTCTGTATAAGCCCAATTCAAAGGTCTACATATAATAAAAGTCTAAATAATATTATTTTAAAAGTCAGTAAGTAACCAAATGTATGAATCATTGCACTGTTAAAAAAGAGCAAAAACCCAAGTCCATCCTGTGTTGAAATGGGTTCATGTTTTATGCAAACCTTTTATGCACAGCCCTAGTTCAAATTCAGGTACTTTATTACTTTTCAGACATCGTTTCTTGATAACAGCTTTTTGACATATCACCTGCAGGGTTCTGAATTCAAGTCAAGACTAATAAAAACTAAACAAAACATGTTTTTTAAGAATGTATCCTAATTCTAATGAACAATGTTGCAAAAATAATAATTTTAAAAAAACTATCATAATTCTGTGATGTATTAGAAGTGGTACTGTAAACTAGACATGAGAGGTAATTATTCTCTTCCACTCCATGCTGACTAGGCCTCAACTGGAGTATTGCGTCATGTTCTGGGTCCACATTTCAGGAAAGATTTCACTGAATCACTGAACCCACAGAAGAACAAAAAAAAATTATTAAAAGATCTAGAAAACATGACCTATGAGGGAAGATTGAAAAAAAATCAATTTTTTTTGAAGGAGGAGAAAAGACTGAGAAGAGACTTAAGTTTATAAGTACACAAAAAAGTTGTTATAAGAACCAGGGATACAAAATTATTAGCCTTAACCTTTGAGGCTAGGATAAGAAGCTTAAATTGCAGTTAGGGAAGGTGTAATGGACTGGAGGAGTGCTGACCAGCACCTGGTGACTAAGGGGTTAAGCTCAGGTAGCTATCAATGGTGATGGCCAGGGGCCCGGGAGAACCAATGAAATAGAGGGTTGAAATTTGAATTTGATATAGATTCCCTGCCTGCTTTCTTTGTGTGGGAGAGATAAACCATGAGTTGACAGACACAGAATGATTTAAAACCCAGGCAGGACTGCCATGTCTTCAAGGAATTCAGGGCATGGGAAAGGACTGAACAAAGAGAAAATTAGAAGTAAGTAAAACGGAAAAGTGAATCCAGTCATGTTCAGGGTAATTCTCTTTATTTTGTGGTTTGGTTTGAACTGCTTGTGTGAATCTATGCCTCCCATCCCCATTTATTACCATCTAAGCATTGTGCCAAGACTTTTCTTTTTGTTTTAATTTGTTGCTCTGTAACATCTAACAAACAAGCATGCTTTCTCAAGTATGTCTTTTGTAATAAAAATCACTTTTTTTTTTTAAGGTGGTGATTTGATTCTTGTGTCCTGGAAAGTCTGTCTGTGTTTATCTGCTTGCTTCCAACTGAGGGGTCAGCTACCAGAGACAGCAGCTTGTTTTTCTCTTTTTTTTTTTCAAGCTCTTTTGGGGCAAGAGAGGTTGGGATAGCCCTGCGGGTGATTTCAAGTGCTCACCCCTGATTTTTAGGGATTAAAAAGCACTTAATGGTGGCAGTGATTCCCCAAAATCTGTGTAATATGATTCTGGGGTGTAGTTTTTTGTAACCAGTACCTGTAGAGACAAGGTTTTTAAGCTGTCTTGCAGGCCTTCACCTTCTGCGCTCAGAGTGCCAGAATGGGGAACAGTCCTGCCAGCAGGTTAGATTGGACATTAGGAAAAAATTTCTGTCAGGATGGTTAAGCACTGGAATAAATTACCAAAACAGGTTGTGGAATCTCAATCATTGGAGATTTTTAAGGGCAAGTTAGATAAGTACTTGTTAGGGATGGTCTAGATCAGTGGTCCCCAACCATTTGGGGTTGCCGGGCGCCAGGGGGCGTGGCCATTCGCCCGCCTGGCGCCCGGGGGGGGGCGCCCCCCCCCCCATAGCTGCATTCGGGGGCCGGCACTCTCCCCTCAAGCGCCGCACGCCCAGGGCCGGCGCTCTCTCCCCCCCCCTTCCCCAAGCGCCGCGCGCCCGGGACCGGCGCTCTCTCTCCCCCCCCCTTCCCCAAGCGCCGCGCGCCCGGGGCCGGCGCGCTCTCCGCCCCCCCCCTTCCCCAAGCGCTGCGTGCCCGGGGCCGGCGCTCTCTCCCCTCCCCCCTCTTCCCCAAGCGCCGCGCGCCAGGGGGCCGGCACTAGCGCTTTCTCCCCTACCCCTCTTCCTCCTCCCCTCCCAAGCGCCGCACGGCCGGGGCCGGCGATCTCCGTGTGCCACACGCCCGGGGTTGGCTCCGGCACCGCGCATGCGCCACGTGCCCGGGGCCAGGCCAGCCCTGAGCACTTGGCGGGCGCAGAGAAATGCCCCCGCGGGCGCCATGGCGCCCGCGGGCACCGTGTTGGGGACCACGGGTCTAGATAATACTTAGTCCTGAGTGCACAGGACTTAACTAAGTGTCCTCTTAAGGTCCTTTCCAGTCCTATGATTCTAAAAACAACCCATGACCCACTGATGAACACTTTTCACAAAGCAATCACTCCATATCTGGTCTTCGAAGCCTTGTCCTGAAAGGAAATCTGCACATCACCTTCAAAAACAAACTGGGAGCTTAAATTCATAATTCTGCTGGACACTAGAAAACATGGTTTAGCAGGGATAAAAGTTTTATGACTCACTATAACAATTTAACACCTCTACTGCCTCTAATGCAGTGATCCCCCACTTTTTTATACCATGGACCGGCAAACTCATTAAAAAACTGCCAGTGGACTGGAATGGAAATATTTGCATATTCATCACAGTATAAAAGGCATATCAAAGGAGGGGGGACATGATAGTTAATAAGAATTTGAAAAACAATGCACACAAACATTTTAAAAAAAACTAATAAAATAGTTGCTACTACCTGTGAAAAAATTTTCTCTAGTCCAAATCTTTTGCCTCAATTGCAAAATTAAAGGACGGTACCTTAAGTACTTTAAGAATTAAAAAGGCAGTACTTAATGGGTCTAACACATTCTGCACATTCATATTTTCCTATGCACTTAATGTACCCTGGCTGGGAGCAGCTGGAGGCCAGGGGGAGGTTCACACCATGCTATAAGGGAGGAAAATGGGGTTACAGTGGCAGCTGCTCACTACGTGCTGCTGGGGCAGCCACTCTCCACACAGTGCTTGGCCCCAGCCAAGTACCACAGCCGCCCACCACACGGGATGCATAGCAGCCACCAGAATTGCAACCAGGACCACAGTGAGGCTGCCCCAGTAGGGACAGCCTCACTGCAGCCCCAGCTCCAGCTGCAGCACACCTGGCTGCCAGTTGCAGCACTCACTCTGTCGCTGCATGGGGAAATGGGCAGGAAGTGAGTTTGCGTGTGCACAGGCACACACCTTATGGGGAACCCCAGCAGGAGAGGCTAATTAAAAACTAGGAGAATGGCCTGGCAACGTGCCGCAGCCTGGAAGGCAGGGGTTCGCACAGGGGTGGTTAGGAACCACTGCTCTAATGTCCTCTGACTGAAGGAGTCTTAATAGACTATTTCATTTTAAGTGATCTCTTACAGCACATATGAACATTTATAAAGATTGCAGATAATACCGAGCTGGAAGGGGTTGCAAACGCTTTAGAGAATAGGATTATAATTCAAAATGATCTGGATAAACTGGAGAAATGATCTGAAGTAAATAGAATGAAATTCAATGTGTAAAAAATTCCCTTTTGCTTAAGAATTTGTCCGACTTTTTATTTAATGTGGACACTATGGTTACTTTACCTAGACATAAGGAAGAACTTTGTGAAGCTCAAAAGTTTGTCCCTTCCACCAACAGAAGTTGATCCAATAAAAATGGATTACACCATCTGCTTTACATCTTTTTTCTCTCCAATGTTATTCAGTATCATTGATGCATTGCTGGTTGAGGGAAAAGCTTTAAGAAGCATTTGTCAGTGGCATTGAAGTGAACGTAATTTTACTTTAAGACCTCAACTATTATAATGACATTGCCTTGATGGCTCAGTATGGTGAATCACTACAGATGATGGCTGATTTGGTCAGGCAAGAAGCAGCAAAAACTGGTTATATTAACAACTCAGATAAAATTAAGTCCTCAATCATTACCTTTCAAGCTGCCCTCAAACCTGGATTACAATCAGCTAAGAATTAACTTGTATGATGGGAGATGCAACAAGTGACAATTGTCAACTACCTGGAAACCATCAAAGGCAAGGCTTGTGGAGATCTGAAAGATGTATATGGTTGTATAGCAGTAGCTGACACCATGATCTGGGTCCCTCAGCAGCTTTTGTGGAGACTGTAATATCCATCTTATCAGAAAGCTGAAGATTTAATCAGTTATACAATCTTTATGTCATAGCAATAAAATGTGGGTGCTTAGGAAGGCTGAAAAGCAAACTGATGTTTTTTATTCTGATTGTTTTCATCAGCTATTTCACTGTAAGTGGCAGGAGAAAATTAGCAACAGGATATTCATGGCTGAGCTTAGCAGTCACCTCCATCAGCACTGATTTGGTTTTGAAGGCTCTCTTAACTGGACGATCAACAAATTACAAAGTACGTTTACCACATAATGTTGCTACATGGTCAGTGGGCACGTGGTCACTAAAAGCTTTCGTAGCATAAGATCATAAATGACAAACAAATTGGCCTCCTTGATTTGATAGTGATTAACATAATATTTGCAGGCCAGCAAAATGTTCACTTGTTTATCATACTCCTTCCTCCCAATCCATTGTCTGTCTTGTCTATTTAGATTGTAAGCTTTTTGGGGCAGAAACCGTCTCTTAACTCTGTGTTTGTATAGTATAATAACGGAGCTCTGATACAGTTGAGGTCACTAAGCATTTAGTGACAAATAATACACAATAGTTGCAAATCTATTTTGTGTAGAACAAATATAGACATAGGTGTGTAGTACTAAAGAAAAATTGTTCTGAAGCTGGACATAGGATTTAATTTTACAAAAAACTGCTTTCGCACTCACCATTTGATGCTGTGAAATCAATAGCCACTGTGAAATTGATTTGAGTTCTGTCAAATAAGCAAATAGGAATCTTGTTAATAATACCATAGATAGTTGGAAAATATGCAAAAGAGATAATATAACCTTTAATGGATCAATACATGTTATAATGCATTAACTCTATGGTCAAAAGGTAAGACTTCAAAATTCAGGTTAAATCATTATGCATTCTATCATTTATTCCATGTTATTGATTAAGCATGAATTCATGAGGTTACTAGTCTTCCAAACATAATTTTCTCTTATCTGTAAATTGCATTTGTGTAAGAGTCTCCCTTTCCATATGTGGAAGCATTATACAGTTGGGTGGGTTTTCAGTGGTCCCACCTCAGAGAGACCTATCCACCTCACGAAAGCTTTAGTTCAAAATACTTTACCAATTAATTGGATAGCAATAACTTCACATCCTATACGCTGTATATGATACGCCTGGCTTTCATTTATTTTTGTCCCACTCCCCCATACCATCATCTTTTCCCTTCCCCATGCCTTCAAAACCAGGCAAACTAGTTAAAACATGGTATTTTGGGAAAGAATCAACACACCTTTTTGTTAAGGGTAATTATACATAACCAATTATTTGAGAATGTCAATAAGCATGTGAACAAAGGGAGAGCTGGTGAATATGCTATACCTGGACTTTCATAACACCTTTGACAAAGTCTAAGGCCAAAGGCTTCTATACAATGTAAGCTCTCATGGGATACGTGGGAAGGTCCTCTCAGGGATCAGTAATAGTTGAAAGCTGGGTAATGAAAAGTAACAATAAATGGTTAGCTTTGGTCAGTGAAGTAGGGTAGTGTGGTACCCAATGATATGTATGGGACCAATAAATAATCTGGAAAAAGGGATAAAAGTGTAAGGAGGCAAAGTTGGAAGATGATATAAAAATACTCATGATACTTAAATCCAAAGCTGATGGCAGAGAATTAAATTTCACAAAACAGGGTGATGGGACAACAAAATGGCAGATGAAATTCAGTGCTGATCTGAAATGCACATTACAAAATATAAGAATGGCAATAATAGGTCACACCAAAGGTCCATGTAGTCCAGTAGAAGGAGTTACTCTCACCTTGTGCAGTAACCGTGGTTCTTCGAGATGCGTGTCCCCGTGGGTGCTCCCCTCTGGGTGCTGGTGCGTCCTCGCACCGGCGACAGGAGACTTTTCTAGCAGTTTCCACTGCACCACGCATGTGCCGTGGCGCCCCCTTGTGCGGTTGGTGTCTGTTAGGCACGCGCGTGACATGGCCCCTCCGTTCCGTCTCTATTCGTGCTGTTAGAGGATGGGGCTCCAAAGCAGGGGAAGGAGGGAGGGTAGTGGAACACCCACGAGGGGGACACATCTCGAAGAACCACATTACTGCACAAGGTAACTCCTTCTCCTTCGAGTAGCATCCCCATGGGTGCTCCACTCTGGGTGACTACACAGCAGTTGTCGGCCCATGGAGGTGGGTTTGGAGCCCTGTATTTGTTACTGTGGACAGTACTGCTTGTCCCACCACCATGAATGATGCAATGGAAGAAGAAAGAACATAGTGCTGTGCAAATGTATGGTCTGATGATCATGTGGCAGCATTACAAATGTCCTGGAGAGGGACGTTGCTGAGGAAGGCAGTAGTGGAAGACATTGCCCTGGTGGAATGTGCTCTGATGGTTCCAGATAAGTTTTTATCATGGAATGTATAGCATGTATGGATACATGAGGAGATTCACTTCGAGATTCTCTGTGATGAGACTGCTTTTCCTTTGGATTGTTCTGCATAGAACAGAAACAGTCTAGGGGATGTTTGCCAGGCCCTGGTGTGATCAATGTAAAATGCAAGCGCTCTGCAAACGTCGAGAGTGTGCCACGAGAGTGTGCAAAGCATCAGCATGCGGTTTAGGAAAAAAGGCAGGTAAGTGTATGGGTTCGTTGATGTGGAAGGTACTTTGGGGGAAAATTTCGGGTGGGGTAGAAGTGTAACTTTGTCCTTGGTAAACATGGTGTACGGGGGCTCAGCCATCGGTGCAGCGAGTTTGCTCACTCTCCTGCTGGAGGTTATTGCAACCAGAAAGGACACTTTCATCGAAAGATGGGACCAGGAGCCAGTCACTAGTGGCTCAAAACAAGGCCCGATTGTTTAAGGTGTAACAGATAGTCATCTCTCCTCTTATGGAAGCTGTTCCATATCCCTAATCATTTTTGTTGCGCGTTTCTGAACCTTTCCAATTCCAAAGTATCTTTTTTTTATATATGAGGGCACACAGAACTCAAGATTTAAACAAAAGCCCAACTATACATACAAAATGATGGGAAATAAGTAAAGTGTACCCACTCAAGAAAGACTTTAGAGTCATCATGGCTAATTCTCTGAAAAAATCTGTTCAGTGAACAGCAGCACTCAAAAATCGAAACAGATGGCTAGTAGCCATTAGAAAAGATACCTAACAAGTCTGAAAATATTATAATACCCCCATATAAATCTATGCATACCTGCTTCTGGAATATTGCATGTAGTTCTGGTTGCCTCATCTCTCAAAGATATCAGAATTTTAAAAAAGTACAGAGAAGGGTGCCAAAAAATGTTTATATGCCAGGTACAACTTAATATGAGGAACACTAAAAAGATGGACTATTCAGCTTAAAAAAAAAAGATGACTGAGAAGGGATGTGATAGGTCTACAAGAAGAAAATGAATGAGAAATTGTTATTTAATCCTTCACATAATGTGAGAACTAAGAATCACCCAATAAAACTAATGGAACGCTGCTTCAAAGCAGAAAAAAGGAAGTATGCCATCACACAACGTAGTGTCAACCTGTGGAATTTGTTGCCAGAAGATGTTGTGAAGGCCAAAAATATAACTGTGTTTGAAAAAGAATTAGATAAGTTCATAAAGGACAGTTCTGTCAAAGGCCATTAATCAAGATGGTGAGGAACAGACCCCATGGTCTAGGTGTCTCTAAATCTCTGCCAGAAGATGAGACTGGACAACAGAGGATGAAATACTTGATAATTATACTGTTCTATAAATTCCCTCTCAGGTTTCTGACATAAGCCACTCTTAGATGACAGGATATTGGGTTAGATGGACCAATGGTCTGACTCAGTGTGGCCATTTTTACATTCTCAATGTCTGGGACAGAGGACACTTTCTTGAGTCCAATGCATTAGGTTTCTGTTAGTGTTACTTTAGCAGCCATCTCATGTTAGAGATGGATGGCCAGAGAAAACATTACCAAGGACCAAGATAATTATAAACACTGAAAATGCTGTTCTCCAAGCTCCACATGCCTGCATTGTGACTTTACATCGCTTCCTATACTCAGATGTTTCACATCTTTATAGTAGATAGCTGAAAACACATGCCCCCAAAGTGATCTCAGGCAGCATCAGAAAAAGAAGCTGCAAACCCCTCAAAAAACAGTTAAACAGCGCAGCAATAGCCACTGGGAGAAAAGTGTAAGGAGACTTTAGGAAAAACAATACCAGAAAAAAAAACCAAACTATGGACAATCCTAATAATTAGCCATATTAAATTTGCTTAAGTATTCCTTGAACAGAAAATGATATGGAAGCTTCTCCTCAATATTCACTTGCACAGCATGATGGAGTCAGTGAAGGAAAGGCTTTCAAAGATAAAAATGAAGTTGTAAACATGCATAACCCTAGTATGAAGGATTATAATGGAGAAGTATGAGCTCCACTGTAGTTAGGGTTCACCAAAAATTTTTCTGTAGCAAGTAAATACAATAAACCATGAATCACATGGCCATAACTGAAACAGTCTCAGAAAACCAACTTCAGAAACTATTTGTTGTGGAAATACCAGAGATTAGCATTTTATAAACAAAGAGAGATGACTAGTTTATTCATTTGCATAACATTACTCACAATGCTTGTATCTGTGCCCTGGAAACAAACTAAAAGTTATGGACATACTTTACAGTGCACTGAGCTTATTTTTCTGCAATTCTTTATATTAAATACTTTTACATAGAATCGAAGAAGGTTTTATTTGAAACTTTAATTTCAATCCAATTTTATTGTTATAGTGAAAGCTTTGTTATCCGGCACTCATTGGAAATGGGGGTTACTGGTTAACTGAATGAGAAGGTAACAAAGCTTATTGCTCTGCCCCTACCCCACATGGGCAGATCCAGCTCCTAGCAACTCAAAGCAGGACAAGATGGAAGGAGGTGCCTGCTGATGATGTCAGATGGCAGTACTGGCTGTCAGAAGCCCTGCAAGACCCAGTTGGACAAATTAAATTTGTGACTGAACTCCTTGAGGGAGAATTGTATGTCTTCTGCTCTGTTTTACTTGATTCTGCCATATATTTAAGAATATAAGAACAGCCATATTAGGATCAGACCAAAGGTCCATCTATCCTGTCTTCTGACAATGGACAATGCCAGATGCCCTAGAGGGAATGATATTATAGCAGTCTCAGATGACGACCCAGCACATGTTCATTTTAAGAATGCATTCATAGCAGATTTGACAAAACTCAAAGAAGGTACTAATGAGAGATTTCTAACGAAAGTGACAACACTCAGTCAAGGTTTAAGAAGTGACATACAAATTCTAAGAAGGACAAAGTGTGGAGCATGCTCTCAGAAGTCTTAAGAGAGCAACACATAGTGATAATTACAGAACCTGAAACACCAAAAAGGAAAATCAACCTGTCAGGTGGTATCTGACTCATGATGAAAATGAACATGCATCACTCCACACTGCTTTGGATAATTATCAATAAGAACTAATCATTTACCATCGTCTAGGTCTGGAATACCTAAAAAATTGCCTAAGACTTCCAGGTGAGGCCCATGATTAACAAATCTACTCTTTAGGCATAGGGGAACATGTGCATGTCTGAGATAGACCTTCCTGAGGGCCAGCTTGAGGCTGTGGAATAAACTACCATACAAACTACTGACCATTACTAACCTTACCACCTTCTGTTCCAAGTGGAAGACACAGTTATTCAGCATTGACTTCTCAAACACAAACAAACCATTTAACAAAACAGAACCCTACCAAAAGAAAACATAAAAGAAATACCTAACTACATAAGAAAGTTATCAGTAAGTTTATGAAAAATGAAAAAAGTACAGGCAGTCCCCGACTTACGCGGATCCGACTTATGTCAGATCCGCAGTTACGAATGCAGCTTTTCTCGCCCCGGAGGACACGGACTGCGGGACCTTGCGGTCCCGCCGCCCGTGTACTCCGGGGCGAGAAAAGCTGCTCCATGTCTCCCTGGTCTGCAGACTAGGAAGATGTGGAGCAAAGCCGGGGAGGGTCTCGGGCAGCCGGGCAGCCCAGGCACGCCTGGGCTGTCCTGCCGCCGGGTTCCCCCAAGGCTTTGCAAAGCCACGGTGGGGCTGGGGCTGCGGGGCAGCCCAGGCGCGCCTGGGGTATTCTGCCGCTGGCTTCCCCCGAGGTTTTGCAAAGCCTCGGAGGAAGCCTGTGACCAGGGAGACGGGGAGCAAAGCCGCGGAGCACGCGCGCAGGGGGACAGCTCAAGCGCGCCCGGGTTGTCCCGCTGCGGGCGTGCTCCAAGGCTTTGATCCCCGTCTCCCTGATCTGACCAGCAGACCAGGGAGATGGGGAGCAAAGCCTCGGAGCACGCCAGCAGTGGGACAGCGCAGCGCGCCTGGACTGTCCCGCTGCCCACATGCTCTGCGGCTTTGCTCCGCATCTCCCAGGTCAGCAGACCAGGGAGACGGAGCAAAACCGTGGAGGACTTGGGAGTCCCCACCCCCGTCTCCCTGGTCTGCTGGGGGGCGTGGGGGTGCAGCTAGTGCCCCCCCCCAGCAGACCAGGCTTTTCTTGCCTACCCCTGGGGTAGAGCAGCTGGGGGCTGCCGGGTTGGTCCCGCAGCGCTTCTCCGGACCAACCCGGCAGCACCCCAGCTGCTCTGCCCCAGGAGTCCTGATTCAGTCGCTGCTGGTCAGTTTCAGCAGCAGCTGAATCAGGATGCCTGAGGCATAGCAGCTGGGGTGCTGCTGGGTTGCTCCAGTAGCGCCGAGGAGCCGCGCTACTGGAGCAACCCAGCAGCACCCCAGCTGCTCTGCCCCAGGCGTCCCCAAGTCAGCCGCTGATCAGTTTCAGCAGCAGCTGACTTGGGGACGCCTGGGTTTCTTAAGTTAAATCTGTGGGGGTATGTCTACACTAGAAAGTTAGTTCGAACTAACGGACGTTAGTTCGAACTAACTTTCCTATGCGCTACACTAGCGCTCCGCTAGTTCGAATTTGAATCGAACTAGCGGAGCGCTTAGTTCGAACTAGGTAAACCTCATTTTACGAGGACTAACGCCTAGTTCGAACTAGCTAGTTCGAACTAAGGGCTGTGTAGCCCTTTAGTTCGAACTAGTGGGAGGCTAGCCCTCCCCAGGTTTCCCTGGTGGCCACTCTGGCCAACACCAGGGAAACTCTATGCCCCCCTCCCGGCCCCGGACCCCTTAAAGGGGCACGGGCTGGCTACGGTGCCCGTGCCAGGTGCAAGCCTGCCAGCACCCAGCTAGCAGACCCTGCACCTGGCACGGATCGAGCCACCCACCCGATGCCCCCCAGCCCTCCCCCTCTTGCCGGGACCAGGCTGGCGGCTCCCGGGAGCTTGCCCTGGACCGCAAGAGGCGGGCACCTTCCTGGGCTAGTGCGGACATCGTGGACCTCGTCCACGATCTCCGCACTAGGCACAGGAAAGTGGCCGTCTAGGGCAGGAGAGCTGCCAGCCTGGCCACCCAGGACCAGGTGTGCATGAAAATCAAGGGGGTCCACTGAGACCCCCGACACTGAGCCCTGAGCTTACAATGGCCATACTGGGTCAGACCAAAGGTCCATCTAGCCCAGTAGCCTGTCTGCCAACAGCGGCCAACCCTAGGGACCCTGGAGGGGATGGACCGAAGACAATGACCAAGCCATTTGTCTCGTGCCATCCCTCTCCAGCCTTCCACAAACTTTGGGCAGGGACACCACTCCTACCCTCTGGCTAATAGGACTCCATGGACCCAACCTCCATGACTTGATCTCACTTCCCTTTAAACTCTGTTCTAGTTGTAGCCTTCACAGCCTCCTGCAGCAAGGAGTTCCACAGGTTAACTATTTGCTTTGTCAACAACAACAACTTTCTCTTACTAGTTTCAAGCCTGCTACCCATTCCTTTCCTTTGGTGTCCTCTAGTCCTTCTTTATGGGAACTCAGGAAGAACTTTTCTGAATGCACCCTCTCCACCCAACCCCTGCTTTTAGAGACCTCTATCCTGTCCCCCCTCCGTCTCCTCTTTTCTAAGCTGAACAGTCCCAGTCTCTGTAGCCTCTCTTCATCTGGGACCTGTTCCCAACCCCTGATCATGTTAGTTGCCCTCCCCTCTCCCAGCCTTTCTCTTCCCCTCTCCCACCTCCTTTTCCCAGTCTCCCCCAGTTTTTTTCAATAAAGACAGAGTCAATGTTGGAAGAAACGTTATCTTTATTTTGTACATCAATAAGAAGGGGGGCTAGGGAAGGGCAAGTGGAAGGAGGTGAGGGAGGAATGGGGTACGAGCCCCCGATGGGGAGGACTGGGCTGGCTCTGCGGGCTTCTGGGGGTGGAAGCTCTCCTGCAGCCCCCCAATTACTCCCTCTCCCCAGATGGCAGCCTGCGGCAAGTGCAGCCGGGCTGATGGCCGAGTGGTGTGATGTGCCCAGTGTGGGCACTCAGGGCACTCCAAGCCAGAACTTCTTTGCAAGCGGGGCACCCCTTAGAACTGTGTGTCCGGGGTGGGGGTCGGGACCCTTTAAGCGCAGCCCTCGGCTAGCCTGAGACAGTATCTCCATGCTCTAAGTCCTCCTTTTATGCCCTGCCGGCACTGCTTCCGGCCATCCTTAAGCCCTGTTCAGAGTCCACTCAATGTGGACTTACTAGTTCGAACTAGCAAAACGCTAGTTCGAACTAGTTTTTAGTTCTAGATGCGTTAGTTCGAACTAGCTTAGTTCGAATTAACTAATTCGAACTAAGTTAGTTCGAACTAGCGCTGTAGTGTAGACGTACCCTATGTAAGTCAGAACTGGCGTCCAGATTCAGCCGCGGTTGAAACTGATCAGTTTCAGCAGTGGCTGATGCCAGTTCCGACTTACATACAGATTCAACTTAAGAACAAACCTACAGTCCCTATCTTGTACTTAACCCGGGGACTGCCTGTAATGCAATTCTCATGGATATTTAGGGCTATCACATAGCAAGACAGCAAAACAGTTATTTGTGAATCAAAACAAAAAATAGGAAAAGAAAAGCATGCAGGGATCACTTACCCGCCTTTAATATAGTCAAGGAATGAAACTTCTGTTTCAATTAGGAAGGAAAGCAATGTTACCTGAAAGCAAGTAAAATGGAATCAGGCACGAATGGTCATTTCCGCAAATCAAGTATAAATAGAAAATTCATGTACGATATTTTCGAGGCTCATATTTATGGTATAATTTCCTACAATTTTAGGAAATAAGACAAAATTCATAAATCTCTTTTGGAAGGCCTGGGACAAACCTGGGAGTCTAAAAAACTTTTTAAATTATTATGGCATTATTCTAGACTAAATTAAGGGCACAGGGATGTGAGAGAAAAATTCAATGAAACATTGCTGCATGTGGGGTAGAAAACAAGTGTGGTGAGGCTCATTTTATACTATAGAGTAATGGCAGATGCTAAGACTAGCTGATCCATTATGTGAGTGATTCAACTTTATTTGAAATGCTACATTAAAATTATCTAAATGTGTGTCTTGTCACTTCAGTTCAGTATGGACCTGTGGGTAATGATGGATGTAAAGAATGAAAAATGGTAAACTAAAAATAAATAGAAGATGACACATTTTATTTGTCAATGTCTAACATTACAAGGTGTATGTTTGATCTCTCACTGGCTTTCACCACCCAGAAAGAATATGGGTCGAAAGAGTGAGTTGTGGTATGAATCATAGAAGATTAGGGTTTAAGACCTCAGAAGGTCATCTAGTTCAACCTCCCTCCCTCCCCCACTCAAAGCAGGACCAATCCCAACTAAAGCATTCCAACCAGGACTTTGTAAGCCTGGCCTTAAAAATCTCTAAGGATGGAGATTCCACCACCTCTCTAGTTAACCCATTCCAGTGCTCCATCACCATACTAGTGAAATATCTTTTCCTAATATCCAGTCTCCCAGCACTGCAACTTAAGACCACTGCTCCTTGGTCCGTCATCTTCCAACATGCTGCAAAAAAGCAATGAGTACTTTAGCTTTATTCCACATCATCGTCACTAGGGGTATGTCTACACTACAAAGTTAGTTCGAACTAACGGACGTTAGTTCAAACTAACTTTAATAGGCGCTACACTAGCGCTCCGCTAGTTCAAATTTAATTCGAACTAGCGGAGCGCTTAGTTCGAACTAGGAAAACCTCATTTTACGAGGATTAAGCCTAGTTCGAACTAGCTAGTTCGAACTAAGGTCTGTGTAGACCCTTAATTCGAACTAGTGGGAGGCTAAGGCTTCCCAGGTTTCACTGGTGGCCACTCTGGCCAACACCAGGGAAACTCTATGCCCCCCTCCCGGCCCCGGACTCCTTAAAGGGGCACGGGCTGGCTACGGTGCCCGTGCCAGGTGCAAGCCTGCCAGCACCCAGCCAGCAGACCCTGCACCTGGCACGGATCGAGCCACCCACCCGATGCCCCCCAGCCCTTCCCCTCTTCCCGGGACCAGGCTGGCGGCTCCCGGGAGCTTGCCCGGGACCGCAAGAGGCTGGCACCCGCCTGGGCTAGTGCGGACATCGTGGACCTTGTCCACGATCTCCGCACTAAGCACAGGAAGGTGGCCGGCTTGGGCAGGAGAGCTGCCAGCCTGGCCACCCAGGAGCAGGTGTGCATGAAAATCAAGGGGGTCCACTGAGACCCCCGATCCGGAGCCCTGAGCTTACAATGGCCATCCTGGGTCAGACCAAAGGTCCATCTAGCCCAGTAGCCTGTCTGCCGACAGCGGCCAACCCTAAAGACCCTGGAGGGGATGGATCGGAGACAGTGACCAAGCCATTTGTCTCGTGCCATCCCTCTCCAGCCTTCCACAAACTTTGGGCAGGGACACCACTCCTACCCCCTGGCTACTACCACTCTATGGACCCAACCTCCATCACTTGATCTCACTTCCCTTTAAACTCTGTTCTAGTTCTAGCCTTCACAGCCTCCTGCAGCAAGGAGTTCCACAGGTTGACTCTTTGCTTTGTGAAGAACAACTTTCTGTTACTAGTTTGAAGCCTGCTACCCATTCCTTTCCTTTGGTGTCCTCTAGTCCTTCTTTATGGGAACTAATGAAGAACTTTTCTGTATGCACCCTCTCCACCCAACTCCTGCTTTTAGAGACCTCTATCCTGTCCCCCCTCGTCTCCTCTTTTCTAAGCTGAAAAGTCCCAGTCTCTTTAGCCTCTCTTCATATGGGACCTGTTCCCAACCCCTGATCATTTTAGTTGCCCTCCCCTCTCCCAGCCTCTCTCTTCCCCTCTCCCACCTCCTTTTCCCCGTCTCCCCCAGTTTTGTTCAATAAAGACAGATTCCATTTTTGAACACAATTGTTCTTTATTTTGTACATCAAGAAGAGGGGCTAGGGAAGGGTAAGTGGAAGGAGGTGAGGGAGGAATGGGGCACGAGCCCCTGATGGGGAGGACTGGGCTGGCTCTGCGGACTTCTGGGGGTGGAAGCTCTCCTGCAGCCCCCCCAATTGCCCCCTCTCCCCAGATGGCAGCCTGCGGCAAGTGCAGCCGGGCTGATGGCCGCGTGGTGTGTTGTGCCCAGTGTGGGCACTCCGGGCACTCCAAGCCAGGACTGGTTTTCAAGCGGGGCACCCCTGAGAACTGTCTGTCCGGGGTGGGGGTCGGGACCCTTTAAGCACAGCCCTCGGCTAGCCTGAGACAGCATCTCCACGCACTAAGTCCTCCTCTGATGCCCTGCCGGCACTGCTTCCGGCCATCCTTAAGCCCTGTTCAGGGTCCACTTAATGTGGACATGCTAGTTTGAATTAGCAAAACGCTAATTCGAACTAGTTTTTAGTTCTAGACGCGTTAGTTTGAATTAGCTTAGTTCGAATTAGCGCTGTAGTGTAGACATACCCTAGGTTGTTTTCCCCATTCCCAAAGAATCCACATTCTCTCTGATCTTCTTCTTGCAGAAAACATACCCATAGAAACCCTTCTTGTTATCCTTCATATCCTTTACTAGCTATAACTTCGGGAAGGCCAAAGTGCAACTGATTAAAAGATAACGCTTGAGCATATAATCCTCCTTAGTCATTTGTCCAAGTATCCACTTCTTATAAGCTTCTTGTTTGTGTTTAAGCTCACTGAAGATTTCTCTTTTAAGCCAAGCTGGTTGCCTGCCATATTTGCTATTCTTTCTGCACATTGGAACAGTTTGTTCCCATGTCCTCAATAAGGCTTCTTAAAACTACAGCCTGCTCTCCGGAACCCTTTTCCCCCCTTATATTTATCTCCCAGGGGATCTTGCCCATTCATTTCCTGAGGGAGTGAAAATCTGCTTTTCTGACATCCGGGATTCATATACTGCTGCTCTCCTTTCTTCCCTTTGTCAAGATCCTGAACGTGACCATTTCATGGTCATTCCTGCCCAGGTTGCCACCTACCTCTACTTCCCTACCAATTCTTCCCTGTTTGTGAACAGCAGATAAAGAAGGAGTATGATTCCTACTTCATTCTTCAGGCACTTGCACTAGGAAGTTGTCCCAAACTCTCTCCAAAAGCATCCTTGATTTTTTGCATTGCTGTACTGCTTTCCCAGCAAATGTCAGAGTGATTGAAAACCAGGAAAACCAGGGCCTGTGATCTAGAGACTTCTGTTTTACAAAAAAAGCCTCATTTACCTCATTCTTCTGGTTGGGGATCTATAGCAGTTATCCACCAGAACATCATCCTTGCTGCTCATATCTCCAATGTTAACCCAATGACTGAACAGGTGTTCCTCCAGTTTCATACAGTTCTCTGAGCAATCATACTGCTCTCTTACATACAATGCAACTCCTCCACAGATTCCCTCCACTTGTCCTTCCAGTACAGCTAATATTCATCCATGACAGTGCTCCAGTTATATGAATTACACTACCAAGTCTCTAATCAGATTATAGTTCCTTGACTATGCCAGGTCTTCCAATTCTTCCTGTTTGTTTCCCAGGCTTCCTGTGTTTGTATACAGGCATGCAAGATAACTAACCAGTTGCCCTATTTTTACCTTTTTAGTGCTTCTGGCAGGTCTGGGAGAAGTCAAATTTGAAGAAGCATGGAGAGAAACTGTGGAGAGGCAACAGATTGAGTGCAAGATGGAAAATGTGAGCTGGAAAAGGACTGTGACAGAAACAGAAGGAGTGTGTGTGGAGGATAGAGGGCTAACAAGGCAAGGAGAGCAATACAGAGGCAGGAGATTAGGAAGTGTTTGGCAAAAAAAGATTTGGAGGGAATCAGAGAGGGATGAAAATTACTGTTGTTATAATGCTTACTAAATGCACACTAGGGCTGTGTCCAGACTCCATGCCTCCATCGACGGAGGCATGTAGATTAGCCAGCTCGGAAGAGGGAAATGAAGCCGCGATTAAAATAATCGCGGCTTCATTTAAATTTAAATGGCTGCCCCGATCTGCCGATCAGCTGTTTGTCGGCAGATCGGGAGAGTCTGGACGCGATGTCCCGACAAAGAAGCCTTTCTTCATCGACACAGGTAAGCCTCGTGAAACCAGGTTTACCTGTGTCGATGAAGAAAGGCTTCTTTGTCGGGGCATCGCGTCCAGACTCTCCCGATCTGCCGACAAACAGCTGATCGGCAGATCGGGGCAGCCATTTAAATTTAAATGAAGCCGCGATTATTTTAATCGCGGCTTCATTTCCCTCTTCCGAGCTGGCTAATCTACATGCCTCCGTCGACGGAGGCATGGAGTCTGGACACAGCCTAGGTGCCTACTCATACAGAGTAAACACAAAGACCTGTCCCATAAAACAACATTTCAACTTCAGACAGAGGTAACAATAAAGCCTCATCTGATATACAGTCATGTTTCAATGCGCAAGCATACACTGATGTACTTTTCAAATATGAATGCATGTATGTACATCAGAATACTTAAAATGTACAAAAGAACATGTTCTGAAAATAAGGATGATTATACATACAAAATAAAAAGAAGTTACTCACCTTGTGCAGTAACGATTGTTCTTTGAGATGCGTGTCCCATGGGTGCTCCACTGTAGGTGTCGGGCTTGTCCTGGCACCGCAGATCGGAGATCTTTTCTAGCCGTAGTCTGCTGGACCACGCATGCGCGAAGTACGGCTCGTGGTTTTTCGCGCCATTTGAGCGTTGATGGTCCGGCTCCCGCCAGTTCCTCCCGCCTCTTGCTCTGAAAGACACAAAGTATAGAAAACTCCGAAGAGGGGAGGAGGGCGGGTCGTGGAGCAACCACGGGACACGCATCAAGAAGAACAATCATTACTGCACAAGGTGAGTAACTTCTTTTTCTTCTTCGAGCAGTGTCCCGTGGGTGCTCCACTGTAGGTGAATGTACAGCAGTAGCTCGCGAATGGAGGAGGGTTCAGATCTAGCATGCCATAGCTAGATAACACCGCTGCCGCCACCGCCGAATCAGGTATTAAGAGATTAGGGAAGGCATAATGTGTAGCGAAGGTTAGGTTGGAAGACCACGTAGCAGCTCTACAGATATCTATCAAGGGAACTCCCTTGAGGAATGCAGTGAACGTAGCGAAAGCCCGAGTCGAATGGGCCCTCAGGGTCGAAGGCAGTGGTTTCTTTCGCAGTTTATAACAAGTTCTTATGCACTGTACAATAATGGAGGAGATGCGTTGAGCGGACAATGAGCTACCTTTAGAACGGTCCGCCATTGATATTAGTAGCGAGTCCGCCACTCGAAAGGGTCTGGTTCTCTAAATAGAAGCGAGAGCTCGTCTGACGTCCAAAGTGTGCAATCGCGCGTGTTCTGGTGAAGCGTGTGGTTTGGGATGGAATATAGGAAGAATTATAGGTTCATTGATGTGAAAACGAGAGATCACTTTGGGATGAAAACGTGGTTAAAATATCACCGCTTGGTGTGTAAAAATCGTATAAGGAGGAGAGACTGATAGTGCAGCTAGCTCACTCACTCTCCTCGCGGAAGTAATAGCCAACAAGAAAATGACCTTCATGGACAGGTCATATAGATTGCATGTTGCTAGCGGTTCGAAGGGTTTGCCCGTCAGGGAATTCAGGACCATTTCAAGGTCCCAAGGATCCGCCGGTTGAGTATAATGTGGATACAAGTTGGACATTCCCTTGAAGAACCTCTTCGTTGTCAGGTGGGAAAAAATGGAACATTCGTCGACAGGCTGATGAAAGGCTGCTATTGCAGCGACATGGACTCTAATGGAAGCACAGGTAAGGCCCGAATTTTTGAGGTGTATGAGGTAGTCCAGGATACACTGCAGAGGTGTAGAGACTGGATTCAGATCCTTTTGGAAACACCATGACGAGAAGCGTGACCATTTTGAAAGGTAAGTAGTTCGCGTAGATAATTTTTTTACTGTTTAGTAAAATGTGCTTCACAGATTGTGAGCATAATACTTCTGACTATTGGAACCAACTAGGTACCATGCCATGAGTGCGAGATGGTCCCCCTTCGGATGGAGAAGGGAGCGGTGATTTTACAAGAGCAGATCGTGCCGAATTGGCAGAGGACACGGAGGATGTATCGACATGCGATGGAGGTATGGATACCACGTTTGCCTGGGCCAGGAGGGGGCTATTAGGATTACTGTGGCCCTTTCTCGAATAATCTTCTCCACTACCCTGGGAATCAGGGGTGTGGGTGGAAATGCATAAAGTAGGTTGTGATGGCGAGTTGAGGTTCCCCAGTCTCCTGCAGCCCCGGAATGGCACGAACAGACTTCACCAGCCAGTAGAATACAGGTGGTTTATTGCTTATCCACGATACAGAACAGTACAGATGTAATCTAGTTACAGGAACTGGGGGCTAAGAGGCCTCAGTGCCCCCCTTGAGATAGGGGAATCCCAGCCCCCTCCCCAGTTCCTTCTCTCCTGCTTTCCAGCCAGGAACTAACTCCCCCTCTCCAAGCCCTGCCCCCAGCCAGAGCAGCATTCCACCTCCTTTTGTTTCTCCCCATGGGGGGTTGGCTGGTTCAGCAGGTATGGAGTCACCTTTGCATAATAAGGTTTTCCCTGCTGGGTCTTGCTCCAGACAGCAGAGGTCACCACAGCCCAGCAAGTACCCCCACTACGTCACATAGGTGACGTCCCCAGTTGTATAGGAAAGCGTCGCCTTTTGAATTTCACCCAATTCCTGCTCTCGAGCAATACTGAGGACATTTCGCATTGTGAGAAGTGGCAAAAAGGTCTACTAGCGGAAATCCCCATCGTTGAAATATCGCCGAGAGCACTGTGGGATGTAACTCCAACTCGTGGTTGAGAGAAAAATGCCTGCTGAGGGCATCGGCCGTTACATTGTGGTGGCCTGGGAGATATTCTGTGATTAAAAAGACGTTGTGGCGATTGCACATGTTCCATAGACGTACCGCTTCTCTGCACAAGGAGTGAGACCTGGCCCCACCCTGCTTGTTTACGTAATAAACGGTTGTCATATTGTCCGTAAGGACTCATATGACCTGTCCCCGAATGATGGGAAGAAAGTGTTGACATGCTTTGTACACTGCCCTGAGCTCCAGGAAGTTGATGTGCATCAACGATTCGTCTGGCGACCATAGGCCTTGTACTTGTTCGGGGCCGAGGTGTGCACCCCATCCGATGAGTGACGCATCTGTTGTTAACTGTGCCAACGGCTGAGGGCGATGAAAGGGTACGCCCAACAATAGATTGTCTGGAGTTGTCCACCAAGCCAGTGATTTCTTGACCTGGGTGGGAACCGTTATTGTCCTGTGGACATCTCGTACATTGGGGGGACAGATTCGTGCCATCCAATGCTGAAGGCATTGAAAATGTAACCTTGCGTGTTTGACCACATATGTTGTGGAGGCCACGTGTCCCATAAGCTGTAGGCACCGTAGTATGGGAACCGTTGGACTGATGAGCAAGATCTGGATCAAATCCTGCATCGTCTGGAACCTTTCCATCGGTAATGATGCACGCTCGGTCATAGAGTCTAGACGAGCGCCTATGAACTGTATTGTTTGGTGCGGTTCCAATGATGACTTTGGAACATTGAGAATGAGACTCAGCTCCTGGAAGAGCGTGCGTGTTGTCTCTGTAGCATTGCGTGCTTCCTGCAACAAGTGGGCTCTGATTAAGCAATTGTCGAGGTATGGAAAGATCATTATGTGTAGACGACGAAGATATGCGGTTACCACAGCCAGGGTCTTGGAGAAAACCCATGGAGCCGATGAGAGACCCAACGGCAAGACCTTGTATTGGAAACGGTCTGTACCGATTTGGAAGCATAGGAATCGTCTGTGCGCCGGATGAATCGCAATGTGAAAGTATGCATCCTGAAGATCGAGGGATGTGAACCAATCCCCGTTCTGAAGTGCTGGGATGATTGTAACTAAGGTAACCATTCGAAACCGTTGTTTTCGTAAGAAACGGTTGAGGTCGCGAAGATCTAGTATCGGTCTCCATCCCCCGATTTCTTTTCCGTTACAAAGTACCGGGAATAAAACCATCTGCCCTTGAACTCGTCCGGAACAGGCTCCATTGCTCCGACAGCGAGTAGATGGGTAACTTCTTGCCTGAGCAAGAGCTCGTGAGATGGGTCCCTGAAAAGGGACAGGGCAGGGGGGGATGGGTGGGATAGCGACATGAATGGGATGGTGTAACCAAGGCGAATTGTCTGAAGGACCCATTTGTCGGTGGTGATGTAAGCCCATTGATTGAGGTACGGCCTCAGACGGTGGTGAAATATCGCCTTCGTAGCACTCAGAATGGCACTGATGGGAATGGTTCTCAACCCCTCGAGTGACGCGTCAAACTTGCTGTCTGGTACCCTGTTGGGAAGTTGCTTTGGGTGGCGGGCGTCTCCGCTGTTGCCGCTGTCTACCTCTTTGTTGGTCTTGAGGCCTATACTGAGGAGATTGTCGTGGGGGGGGCCTCTGCCTTTGGTAGGGGGTATACCGTTTTCTACGATATGGAGGAGTGTACATGCCCAGTGTTTTTAAAGTGGTTCTGGAGTCCTTCCCCGAGTGCAGAAGTTGGCCAGTCTTATCAGAAAAGAGATTCTGCCTGTCAAAGGGTAGGTCCTCGACCTTCGAGAAGAGGTCTTTGGGAGCAGAGGACTGTTGCAGCCAGGATGTATGGGCAGGTGGTGCCAGCAACTGTTCCGGTGGAGAGGAAGTTGGAGTGGAAAGCACAGAGTGAGGAATTATCTCCACTGGTATTGGAGGAGTCCGTGCCGAGGTGGTCCGCGTCGTCGCAGTTGATTGTCTCGGTACCGACGATTGTCTCAGTTCCGGGGATCGTCTCAAAGGAGAAGGCCGCCGCGGTGCCGGTGGACGTCCTTCTGAGGGAAGTCTGTGATGTGACGATCCTTCCGGTCCTGAAGGGTGGCTCGGTGCTGGTACACTCGATGACGGGGAACGCTCAGGTGCCGATGAACGTTTAAGCTTTTGTTGCTTCATGGGCGGCGATGATCGATTTGGTGCCGACCATGTAGAAGGAGAAGGATGCTCAGGAGTTACCGAGCGTCGCCTTGTCGAAGGTTTCGGCGTTTGTTTTGGTGATCGTCTAGAATGAGCCGGTGCCGAAGTACGCTCCTGTTCTGAGGAATGGCTCAGCTCTGCAGGCAGCTTGGGCATGCGCCTCAGTGCCGGGGAGCGGCTGCGGCTCGGTGCCGGGGAGCGGCTGCAGCTCGGTGCCGGGGAGCGTTCCGTACCGGCAGCGGTTCTCGAAGCCGTGGAAGTCCCTGGAAGCGGTTTGAGACCGAGGGAACGGCTGAGACAGTGGAGCCCGATATAGAAGGGCTTGGAGCCGACTTACTCCGGCTGTCTTTAGGCGCCACTGCAACGCTTGCGGGCGGTGCCGTTGATGTCCCTGGCTTGTCACCTGCACCCGATCTTGAGGGTGGAAGGGATCGCGCTGGCGATGGTTTCCTCTTCATTTTTTTAGTTTGCTCCGCGTACCCCTTGGATTGTTTGGCCTTGGGTTGCAGAGCTTTGTCAAATAAGAGGATCTTTAGGCGCATGTCCCTGTCCCGTCTTGCTCTGGCTGTCAGCTTGGAGCAATGGGGACATTTCTGGGGTATGTGGCCTTCCCCGAGGCACCTAATGCACAGGGAATGGCCATCAGAGGCAGGCATTGCCTCACGGCATTCGCCGCACTTCTTGAACCCCGGCATTTGAGAAGAATAAACTAACTACTGAAGAAAAAAGATTTTTTTAAACGACTAGAACTATTAACTATATAATAATTATAACTGTAACTTTTAAACTATGTATATAAGAACTATGGGTGATCTCTCTCTGTTTTAGTGAACAGGGTTCATGAGAGAGACGTTAATCTGTCCGCGGCCGAGGACGGTCAGGAGGAACTGGCGGGAGCCGGACCATCAACGCTCAAACGGTGCGAAAAGCCACGAGCCGTACTTCGTGCATGCGTGGTCCGGCAGACTACGGCTAGAAAAGATCTCCAATCTGCAGCGCCGGGACAAGCCCGACACCTACAGTGGAGCACCCATGGGACACTGCTCAAAGAAGAACTGTTTTTTTCTTGTAGAGATAGATCCTTAAAATTTTACGATAAAATTCTGAATATTTCTGTTTTTAGCATAGACTTAAAAAAAATCACTTGTTTCATTAGCTGCCAACACGAAGATGCAGCATGCTACTACTTTGTTCTAATATATTAAAATCTAACAATTAATATAGCAATACACTAACATGAAAGAAAATCACCCACTCTTACCATCAAATTCCCACAGAAATAATGTTTCCATCTATTCTGGAAAATTTTTCCATGGGTTTATGGAAAAGACAATCATACTTTCCCCATTTGTAATCAGAAAAATATAGGAATAATGATTTTCCACCTTAAGGCCACAATCCTAAGAAAGGCGGTACTGGGTCAGACCAAAGGTCCATCTAGCCCAGTATACTGTCTGCCGACAGTGGCCAGCACCAGGTTCCCCAGAGAGGGTGGACCGAAGACAATGATCAGCGATTTGTCTCCTGCCATCTCTCTCCAGCTTCTGACAAACAGAGGCCAGGGACACCACTTCTATCCCCTGGCTAATAGCCTTTTATGGACCTAACCTCCATGAAATTATCTAGCTTCTCTTTAAACTCTGTTATAGTCCTAGCCTTCACAGCCTCCTCTGGCAATGAGTTCCACAGGTTGACTACATGCTGTGTGAAGAAGAACTTTCTTTTATTAGTTCTAAACCTGCCACTCATTAATTTCATTTGGTGTCCTCTAGTTCCTGCATAATGAAGTCCCACTGACTTCAGTCAGACTACTCACATGAATACAATCAAACATATATTCATTTGCAGAACCAGCACTTGTCCTTAGTTTTACTTTCTGAAATACACATTATTATATTTGTATTGTGTATTAAATTATATTTTAATTCTTCTGGATTCCATGAACATTAAAATCAGCAATGCAGTTATTACTGTGGACCAAACTAACATAGCAAAAATAGAAAGGTTCTTGCATTTTTAGTAAATATTTCACTACGTTACTGGTTGTTCATATCTCAGTTAGTACTCTTACAAATTATAAATTATAGTAACAGTATTTCTTAAATGTAATTCTGTGAAATATTTAAAAAAGTAAAGAATACATATTGTCTTAAGCACTACAGACACAACCTATCATCCCTTATTTGTTCATGTCTCTGTACACTAAGTAGCATTCTAATGCATTCTAAAATTCAACATTTATTCCAGATGAAAGTTGACACTATATAGTCCAATGGCCTCCAGCAGTTCTACACACAATTGCCAAAATTACATTTTGGATAAAGTTTTCATGAGACACTGTTGTTTAATCACCAAAGAGAGGAAACTAGAAAAACTTTATAATAAACAGTTATAATAAATAGTTTACTCCACAGGAAGTCTTACTCTAACACTATCAAATTATAGTTTGAATACACTTTAATTCAAGCAGTCAGAAAAAAAAGGAAAGCATCAATTAATATAAGTAGTATCTACTTACTGTTCCAGAATTAATATACTTTTTCTTTTTTCCTTTTTTCTTTGGATTTATTACCTAGAAGGGCAGATAAAACTATTACAAGTGCACCATTCATTATGCAGTTGACACAGTGAAAATTCTTAAGATCCCCTTAAGGTATGAAATTATCTACTTTAGGTATATGCAACCTTAATGAGCTGATATTCAGTAAGTCTATATGCTTCTACAAATGACCATCGATTGTAAGACTATTAAAGGGTCAAACTGTTGCCTTTTATGGATGTGAGCAAATGCCCTACAGGGACTTACAACCTTCAAAGAATGGATAAACTGGTTTGATTAAAGTAAGAATTAACACAAAGTTATCACCCATGCATTAAAATAAACCAATCAAGTTGTTTGCTTGAGTAAAAAACTTCAAGGTTTGGCATAGTCTTTTCTTTAATTTTATATAATAGAATCATGAAAATCATAATGCAGCACAATATTTGTATAATATAGCACAAAACATAGGTTGCAGTTATTTTAACATGTAGGAAACCAGAAGCAAATTCAATTTAGAAAAACTACATTTTAAAAAATATGTTTGCAATGTTCAGCATTCTAAGGTAGGAAATGCCAGAATTAAAGTTGCCTGTATACACAACATGATACAGTCTTTACATTAATTTAGATATCATGCAGTAACTAAAGACTTATAATGTTCATATGGCACCAGAATGGTTGGTACCTACCATCCATCTATTCAACAACTTTTTATCCTCATAATTCAGTGTGTGACTTATGCCTTATTTACTGCACTCCATTTACCGTGCTCCAAACAAGGTGTTAACTTTCTTAATTGACTTTTTTTTGGTGCTCATCATAAATATGTGAGTGCCTCCAGAATGTTAATGAATTTATCTTCACAAAACCCTTGCTATGTAAGGAAATATTTATATCCACATTTTACAGAGGGGGAAATGACAGACACAAATTAATGTAAAAAGTGTAGATTAATTTTGGACACCCAATTTGAGATACTACTGGTCTGAATTTTCATAGCATTTATAGTACTGTTTGTTCAGTACAGAGATCTAAGTGACTTCAGTTGCAGCTGAGAATTTCTACACTTCTGCAAATCAGGCCTCTAGTGTCACATCCCCCTATCCTATTATTCTCTTTGCCCCAATCCTCTTCACTCCCACCTCACTGTCCCATTTTCCTGCCTCATCAACTCCAGACCCTAGTCTGTCCTTAGAATTGGGACATATGGGTGACTACCCAGAGTCTGTGATCGGGGGTGCTATGCGGAACACCGAGGAAATATGGGCTGAACAGTTGATTGGGGTGAGCAGGTGGAACTGGGTGGGAAAGGGAAGAGCACGGCCCAGCATTAAACAGGAATGCTGGAGGGAATGGAGTGGAGCCGATTCACGTGTCTGCTGGTGGGTGCTAAGCACTCACTTTTTATCTGTGAGTGTTCCAGCCCTGGAGCCCCCATGGAGTCAGTGTTTATGCCTCAAGGGATACAGAGGAGCAATGCTGAAGAACAAGAGCAAGAGGCAATGCCAGCTCCTCTGTACATTCAGGTCAGCTGCCCCATGTGCCAGGGAAGATAACGGAACAAGGAAATCATCTGCAAACATCTGGAAGATAATAAGGTGATAGGTAAGAGCCAGATGGATTTGTAAAGAACAAACCACATCAAACCAATCTAATAACATATCTTGTGGAAAAGGGAGAAGCAGCAGACGTGGTATACCTAGACTTTAGTAAAATATTTGATACAGTCTCGCAATACATTCTTATCAATAAACTAGCCTGACATGGGGCTACTGTAAAGTGGGTGCATAACTGGATAGATAACCATTCTCAGAGAGTAGTTATTAATGGTTCACAAAATCATGCTTGAAGGGCATAACGAGAGGTTTCACAAGGGACTGTTTTGCGACCCGTTCTGTTCTACACCTTCATCAACAACTTAGATATTTACATAGAGAGTATGTTTATTAAGTTTGCAGATGATACCAAGCTAGGAGAGGCTGCAACTGCTTTGGAGGATAAGGTCAAAATTCAAAATGATCTGGACAAACTGGAGAAAAGGTCTGAAGTAAATAGGATGAAGTTTAATATGGAAAAATGCAAAGTACTCCACTTAGTAAGGAACAATCAGTTGCACACATACAGAGTTGGAAGTGACTGTCTAGGAAGGAGTACTGCTGAAAGGAATCTAGGGGTCATAGTGGACCACAAGGTAAATATGAGTCAACAGTATAATGCTGTTGCAAAAAAAAGCAAACATGATTCTAGGATGCGCTAACAGGAGTGTTGTGAGCAAGACACAAGAAGTCATTCTTCTGCTCTGTTTGAGTTGATCAGGCCTCAATTAGAGCATTGTGTCCAGTTATGGACACCACATTTCAGGAAAGATGTGGAAAAATTGGAGAAGGTTCAGAGAAGAGCAACAAAAATTATTAACGGTGTAGAAAACATGACCTATGAGGGAAGACTGAAAGGACTGGACTTGTTTAGTTTTAAAAAAAGAAGACAGAGGGGACATGATAGCTGTTTTCAAGTATCTAAAAGGGTGTTACAAGGAGGAGGGAGAAAAATTGTTCTCTTTGGCCTATGATGATAGGACAAGAAGCAATGGGTTTAACTTGTAACAAGGGAGGTTTAGGTTGGACATTAGGAAAAACTTCCTAGCTGTCAGGGTAGTTAAGCACTGGAATAAATTGCCTAGGGTACAAAAACGCTGCAGGGCAAATGTCAAATTAAGATACACAACTTTAGCTATGTCAATTGCGCAGCTGAAGTCGAAACAGCTTAATTCAGCTTTAGCGCGGTCTACATAGCAGGAAGTTGAAGGAAGAGCATCTTCCTTCAACTCCCCTTACTCCCTGTGAAATAAGGGTTACAGGAGTCAGAGTAAGAAGTCCTCCATCTCGACATTGTTTCAAAATAATGGCTTGCTGTGTAGTGTCAGTTATTCCGAAATAATGCTACTGTGTAGATATACCCCTATGGAGGTTGTGGAATCTTTAATCACTGGAAATATTCAAGATCAGATTAGATAGACATGTATCAGGATGATCTAGTGGCTACTTGGTTGTAATACTTTTTTAAGAGGAACAAAACAGATTTTGTTCTCACCTTGTTCTGAGAAATGTCTAAATCACTGTTGCAGAATATTTTCCAAATAAATTCAACATGAGGCAGACACTCAGTATGAATAATTTCTGCCAAATTTGGCAAAATTATAAACAACTGAAAAGAGACTATTGTAATGGAAAGTGGTCCCATCATAAAAATCTTGTGAGGCACATAAATCCACAACCAACCAAAAAAGCTTCCCTTTTGAATGTCTGCTCAAAGCCACCCATACATTGGAAATGGAAGGAAAGACATTTTGTCTATTAGATTTATCAACTAATTTCTCAGACAGCTATGAAAGAGGATTCCATAAGGCTGGCACCAAGTTTTATTATGCACTATCTGTAGATGTTCTGTGAATGATGAGGAATTAAAATATTCATATTTGAAAATTTGGAAGAGTTGTTATATTGTACATCAGTAAGGGGCAACTTAGGCTAGTGAATGGGTCACATAAATGGCCCTCTATCTCAGTAGACAGCAAGATTGTCGTAACCAGTATGGTCTCCCGGGATAGAATAGTTTTGCTATGTGCCCTTGTTTATGCTTTGATTGGATGCAGCGGCAGCACACAGTTCTCAGTCTTGTGTGCAATCAGCACGCACCTCACTTTAAGTGCCCTTGCTTTAAGTGCATCTCACTTTGTAATAACAGTAGGAAAAACACTATGCAGACGGAAACCAACAAAATCTGGGAGCCCTGTGCATGGGCAACAGTAAACAAAATGTTTCTTGTGCGCCATGCATAGAACCCCAATGGGCTGCATACAGCCCCAGAGCCGCAGATTGCCCACCACTAATGTACATTACCAGAAAAATAGAACATTTTAGGCCATAAACTGAAGGCAATAATGTCCTACAACTACATTCTTTGCACAATATAGGACCATTGTGATATAAAAGACAAAGGGACAGTTAAAATATAATTATTTTTCCACTCAAATTTCAGATGTTTGCAATTCAAATAACATTTGTTTAACCAGTGAAAGCTGCAAACCCTGACTATCCTAGAAAAAACTACATGAACTCTTGGCTATGGTTAAAAATAAAGAACATGGGAGATACAGATATAATACTACTTATAGGTGGAGACTCCATAGGAGTTCTGGGGCTGGAGCACCTCCGGGGGAAAAGTGATAGATGTGCAGCACCCACTGGCAGTCTCTCCATCAGAACCCCACTCCCGTAGGTCCTCCTTTCTGTCAGCTGGAATCGAGATAAGAGACTCCCTCTTTCTCCCCTCACCTGCTGCGATTAGTTGTTTCACAGTGTTTGGGAAGCGCTCAGTGCGAAGAATGAGGGATAGGGCACACTCAGGACAGAACTGGGTAGAAAGAGATGGGGCAAGAGAGAAGGAGGGACAGGAAGAAATGAAGAAGGGGTGAGACAGAGAAGAGATGGGGGGCAGAGGCAGAGCTTGGTTTGGGCACCCCGACACTACTGAAAGTCAGTACCTCTGATACTAGCACCACTAAATACATAATATCGGGGATCCATTCAAAAAACTCACAAATTTTCTTTTGGCTTACTTCATCTATTAGGTCCAAAACACAGAAAAGAGAACCCATCTTTACAGTTTTTAATCTTGCTGTGATCACTCTCATGGTTCACTAGTGTATATGTTTAGCAGGGAGTTAGTGATAATTGCTAAGTAATTACCATTGAAGAGAGATTACTTAAAGAATGGGGTAAAGATTATTGTCCCCTTCATAGAGTATATAGGCTATAAAATGCCTTTAAGATGCCAAAAGAGAAAAATCTCTTGCACAGAAAAAGTAGGAGTTGTGCCAGAGCCAGAGCCAGAAGATTTCTCCATCTTGCTAAAAAGACTCTGGCTTGAACTAATTAATCAGAGTTAACGGGCTACTCTGCCCCAAATCTAGGTAGCACAAAGGTGGCTTAAAAGTTACCCTTGTGCAATGCTTATGAACTTTAAAGGACATTTTAGGGAAACACCTTTTCTTTACCTGATTCTTTAATAGTCTACTCATCTAATTAAACCTGGCTTAGTTTAAAAAAACAAAACAAAACAGAAAAAAAACAGGGAACAGCTACAAAATAGCAGGGGATTAGAGGAACTCTCCAAAAAAGACAAAGAAGAGTCAATCAGAAAGTCAGGCGACTGGAATTGGTCTCTGAGGGAATGCTACAGAGCTGCTCCCTGGGAAAAAATAATTGGCTATGAGGCTGAGATATGTGTCCCTGCAGATGTGCCAGACATCACGGATTGGAGATTTTTACAGTTGTGTCCAGCTGGGCTGTGCATGCACAAGAGAGGCGTGTGTTCCTGCCTTTGAAGTTAGCACGCGCAGTCTGACTCCTCTCTGTTTCTTCTTTGATGCCCACCTGGCAAGTTGTTAATGCCTGAAGAAATGGGGAGTAGGGCAGGTAGTGGAGCACCCATAGGACACACATCTCGAAGAACCATTGTTACTGCACAAAGTGAGCAACTTCTTCTTCAAGTGATGTGCCTGTGAGTGATCCATTGTTGGGGACTGTGCAGCAGTGCCCGGATGGATGGTAGGTGGGCTTCAGCTAGTTGTTGCAGGCCATTGAGAGGACCGCAGAAGCTAGCGTAGAGTCCATTGTTGAGCAAGCTGGAACGGCACAGTGCTTCATGAACATATGGTTAGACGACCATGTAGCTGGACCATCTGGAAGATGTTGCATGAGCTCAGTTAGTTTTGCATAATTGTCAGTGTCATGATTAGTGAGTAGGACTGTGTAATTAGCTATATGAAGTTGAAGGGCTCAGGAGGAGTACATTTTCCTCCCAAACAAATCCGGGCGTTTGTGGTCTTGTCTTATAAATTTGTTTTGAATTCAAGATTTTTAGACCTTTGATTTACAGCATCAACCACTAAGGAATTGGGTTGAGGGTGAAAGAATAAAAAGTCTATGCCTTTTGGTGGAACGAAGTATTTTCTATCAGGTGGCGGACTGCACTTTTTCCTGCTGTGACTCTTATTTATGAGTAAAAGCCCTCTTTTTTATTTTTGTTGGCGGTTTGTAATTTGCCATGGCATGCTGCTGCACGGCGGTAAACTATTATTCTGACTAACTATATAAAAGCTGAAATAAAAGAACTGTTTTTAAAAAACTATTAACTGATTAACAAAAGAAAAATGAACAGGAACAGGTAAGTCTACAATATCTATTTAAATTTCTTTCTTTTTCTTCACAGAAATGACATGATGAGACAGGATGGAGTTCCGTTCATAGTCAAGGGCAGTGAAGGAGGAACTGAGAGGAGTTGGACTGTGTGCGCTCACTTAAAAGGCGGGAACACCATGTGCCTCTCGCACATGTGCAAACTGACTGGACGCTACCGTAAAAGTGTCCCGTTCCCAGCGTCAGGATGATCCCGACACCAACAGTGGAGCACCCATGGGGACATCACTTGAAGAAGAACTCAGTTTCACATCTTTGGACAGTGGCTAGTGCCAGATGCTTCATATGGAATTAAGAGGGAAACATATTGAGTGATCCGTCTCATCATCCAATCTGAGCTTTTAGCAGTCACAGATTTAGGGACACCCAGGATAGGAAGTTACACTCTTGACCATCTTGACTACTAGCTATTGATTGCCTTGTGTTCCAAGAACTTATCTAGTTATTTTTTGAACCCCATTATGATTTTTTGCAAGTTCCAGTTTGATTCTGCATTGTGTGAAGTACTTCCTTTTGTTTTACAACCTGATGACTACTAACTTCATCAAGAGACTCCTGGTTCTTGTGTTTGTGAAAGGGTAAATAACACTTCCCTATTTACACCATAACGATTTTATAGTATTCTCTTTAGTCATCTCTTTTCTAAATTGAATTGCCTTAGCCTTTTTAATCTTTCTTCTTATGGAGACTGTTTTATGCCTCTAATATTTTTGTTGCCTTTCTCTATAATTTTTCCAATTTTAATATAAAGTTTTGAGATAGGGTAACCAGAATTACATGCATTATTCCAGGTGTGAGTGTACCAGGGGTTTTTACGGAGGCATTGTATTTTCTGTCTTAAAGGAATCCCTTTCCTAATTGTTCCTAACATACTGTTAGCTTTTTGTGTGTTGCTGCTGCACACTGAGCAGATATTTTCAGAGAACTATTCACAATAACCCCAAAGTTTTTTTGAGTAGTAACAGCTAATTTAGAGACAATCTCTTTGTGTGTATAGTTGGGATTATGTTTTTTTAATGTGCTTTGCTTACTTGGTGATGTCTCTAGGGCTGGAGAGATGGACCCTGAGGAAGTGAGAGGGCCAGGTGCAAGGGGACTGAGGGCAAGGACACTCACAACAGAGAGGCTGTAGGGGTTCCCACTGTGAAGGTTGCATTCAAGTTGGAAGGGCTGAAGTGGCTGTCCTAGTTCAAGGAGAAGAGAGGGCTGTGCTAGAAAGCTGAGGTATGGTGAGATACCATTGGCTGTAGATCATGTATTGCATGCATTGTTGGGACTATGCTGGGGAATTCTGGACTATGGTTGTGAGATATGTGTTATGAGTTATGTGTATAGAACTGTTGTAATCAATCAGTTAGCTCCATAAGGACTACTTGCCCTCATCAGGCCTCATGGATTATTTCCTGTGAGACTAAAATAACTTTACTTCTGTGGGCATTCTGTGCCAAATTAAATATTCTGCTCATAGTTTTTTAAAATTCTTCACATTTTATTTGTCAAATAAATGTGGAGGCTTCAACACAGCATTGTGGAGCACAGGCCACTGGCTGCAAAGAGGTAGCATTCTGACCACTCTGCAGCATCCCCAGAACACAGACACAGTGGGAGACAGCATAAGGATCGCAACTGCCCCAGAAACACACCAGGACCCTACTCCTCTCTTCCATGCCAGGTGCAGACAGATAGGGTCAGTCTGTCAAGGTCCTAGTGAGAAGGCACTTATTGTGGAGGGATCTAGGTGTGGGTTAAGAAGAAATTGCTTCACATAGAATGAGTATGAACAGCTCAGTAGGGGATCTGAGTGTGGGAAGAAATCTGGCTACACAAGGGCGTGGGAGTGGTGGTTCTGGTTTGCTATAGTAATGGGGTGTTGTGTGTGTATGGTGGGGGGGATCCAGGTAAAGGTGGTTGGAAATGAACAGTGTGTGTGTGTGTGTGTGTGTGTGTGTATGGTGGGGGGGATCCAGGTAAAGGTGGTTGGAAATGAACAGTGTGTGTGTGGGGGGGGGGGGGGAGGGGGGTTTGGGAGAAGAGAGTTTGGCATGGGGTCTGAATGTGGAAGGCTCAATGGAAGGGGACTAGATATTGCGAGGAGTGGGGGTCAGTGGAGTGGGGATCCAGGTGCAGATGGCTCATTGTGGGGATCCAGGTACAGAAGGAGTGGAGTTCATAGCGGTGGGCCTCTGGGTCTAAGGGAGGATGAGGCTCTGCAGGACAGTCTGGGTATGAGGAAGTCTGGATGCACAAGGGTTTGGTGGGTGGGAGAGCAGCTCGCCCTACAGTGATTCATAGACTCATAGTCTTTAAGGTCAGAAGGGACCATTATGATCATCTAGTCTGACCCCCTGCACAGTGCAGGCCACAGAATCTCACCCACCCCTCCCAGAATAATCCTCTCACCTATATCTCAGATATTGAAGCCTTCAAATACTTTGAAGACCCCAAGATGCAGAGAATCCTCTAGCTGTGATCTGTACCCCATGCTACAGAGGAAGGCGAAAAACCTCCAGGGCCTCTGCCAATCTACCCTGGAGGAAAATTCCTTCCCGACCCCAAATATGGCGATCAGCTAAACCCTGAGCATGTGGGCAAGACTCACCAGCCAGACACCCAGAAAGTTCTCTAGTAATTCCTATCATCCCTCCATTGACCTATTTCCCACTGATAATGAATGGTCAATTAGTTACCAAGATCATGTTATCTCAAACAATCCCCTTCATAAACCCATCTAGTTTAATCCTTCTCCTGCAGTCCAGAAGCAATGGGTGCAGGAAGTGGGGGAAGGGGAGAGTTTGCAAAGCTTCCTGTAGCTGAGGGAAATATCAGGGGACAGGGGGGACGGGGCGGGCCAGGCGGAGGGGAAGTCTCCATCTTCCCCAGCCCAACTGGGACTCACCCTGAGCTGGGCTCAACTGAAACAGCCAATAACTTTCTTCTCCCGTTTCGCCACTTGTCCCACAGTGATTTAGTTCTCTGCCAACTCCTCTAGACACACAAAACATGCGCTGGGGAAGGTCACATGACTGCTTTTGTGGCTTCTCTTTGCTTTCCCATCAGAAAGCCATTTTTCTGCGGGGAAATAAAGAAATCTGCAGGGTACTTAAATTCTGCCCATATACTATTAAGGGCCTTCTGTGACACTGTGTAAAGTAGGAAAACTGAGCCTACCGGTCCTAAAGCTTAGCTTAATAGGATATGCGATCGAAGAGTAGTGATGCCATATACAAATGAAAGACTGAGTGGATGTGGACAGGTGCTCCTACCTGATGGTGTAGACTCTGTTTAAAGAATCCTAGCTGCCATTTGACTCTCCTTCTGCAACGTTTAAAGATAGAACTGATCAGATTCAATTGGGAGTCCTTGTTTCTTCTCAGTGATCACTAGAGTTGAAATCTTATAGGATGGTTTAGCTGGATGAGTCTTAGACATGGTGTGGGGAGAGTACTGCAGTCAGGTAATGCAGAGAAAGAAGTATTAGTTAGGATCCCATCTTTACAGTGCAATTACTAAAAGCTGAAATCATTAAGTACTGGAGGGTTCTGTGCACTACATTGCAGCTAAAGACAGTAGCATGCAAAGGCAGCAGCAATGCTAATAAGCAATAGCACAGATGGCAATAGCAGCGATCAGTACCAGCAGAGATCTGCGGCAGACACATCACTCAACCAATACTCCCTCCCAGAAGCAGGAAGTAAGCCCAAATGCAACCATCCCTGGATTCTGGGATGTTAGTTACCATGGACAACCAAGAGAGGATGCAGCAGAGGGAAAAGGGAAGCAGTGTGTTAAAGGGATATTAATCTGTCAAACTTTCACATGGCAAGATGTGCAACTGAGGCAAAGAATTACCATTGAAGGTAGTACAGGTTTGATGTTTTCTTATTGTCTGAATACTTACGAATCACGGATGTAGGGTTAGGACAAATTAATGCTGTGTTCTCTCTCTCTAAATTTTTTGTAATTAAAAAAATATATACAAAGTCAATGGTTGCAACTGAGGAAGTATTGTGTAATACTCTATTACACAAGCAAAGATTTATCAGGAGGAAGCAAGTACCAACTCCAGCACATACTGGCAGGACTGAATTTCCGGCTAATCCTCTATATCAGATCAACAACATAACACACACGACAACTTAACACTAAGATAAATATATAGCACCATCTACTGGTGAATGTGCTGTCTACACTAATCCTTACATCTCCCCCTCTCCCTCTTCAGTTAAATAAGAATTTATATAGTAACGCCTAAGAATCCAGGTAGTTTGCCATTTATGCAGATTTTTGTGTTCATCTCCTCCCTTGAGTTGTGCATTCAGTCATGGACATACTGCTTATATTTGTATCTAGATATGCATGAGTTCAGGGTTCATCTTTTCTAGATAAGACCTGTCTTTGTAGACAGATGGCTGTGAATAAGGATCCTGAGAACATCCTGCACAGCCAGTCTCCCATTGCAAGTACACAAAAGCCAGATAAAGTATGTCCAAATCCTTCTCTGCATTCCTTTGGAATTGCTGTTGAGCATTCACAATGTTTGTCTCCCTTTCCTTCCGATGAATCAGAAGACCAGTTTTTGATGAACTACGTGTGGGTGAAGGTCTGTTTTTTGTATTAGCAAAGATATATTACCTATTTTCTCCATCACTGTGTAAGGTCCCTTCCAAAAAGGGGTCAGTTTGGGATTTTCTTTGGGTTCATTTTTGAATTGCATAGACACATTTATATGCACTCTGCTTCCCTGTGCAGGGGTGTATGACCACTGCTGCCACACCACACCAGGCCTCCCAGTGATCCCTGAAGCTATGTCCTCAGGGGACAGAGAGCCAGTAACAAACAGGCCCCATTCCAGCTCAGTAGGAGTCCCAGGGCAGATTGCGCAATTGCTCTGGCTAGGGATGGCCTGTCGACCGGAAGTATAAGAACCTTGTGTTAGATCATTTACTACTCTCAGAAATGCATCCATTAGTCCAAAAGGTATTCTGCAGAACTGAAACAGCTCACAGGCTGTCAGAGACCATTTTTCTCCTCAACTGTGTGACTTTAATTTGATGGCACATAGATACCAAATCATAACTACTAAAATATATTGTCCATGACATTTTATCCAGTGTGTCTGTTCCGTGGGGAAGCAGATAGCTATCTTGAGCTTTCTACAATTCTCTTGTGGAGAATTTATATCCTCAAATCTCCACTGGGCTTTTTCATCATTACAACTGGGGATTCTCAATTAGGCCACTTTCCAACATGAGATTTTACATCTCTTTACTGCAACCTGGAACACTCAGACTTAAGCACAATCCAATGTGGCATCCAGTCATATCTTCCAAGTTCTTTATTATTCTTCAAGAATATTCTCTCCGCATATCATAAGAGCAACTGTTGCAATAGCTTCCTTTCATTGTCTCATATGGCTGCTTCTGTCAAGTCAATCCCTACCTCTTTTACCAACTGCTCTTCAACGTCACTCCTCAGATACTATTTACAGTGGACACTGGCCACACAATCTGATTTTTCACTAATAGCACTTCCTGGTCTGTTGCATTAATTGTTCTAAATGAAGTCTCCCTTTGGTCCAGCTCAAAACAGTTCAGCTAAATAACAATCCTGATTGGATACTGGTAGCTACCAAAACTCCTGTAAGTTCACTTCAGCAATCTTATCCTTAGGAGTATTATTACAAGATGAACTGGAATCAACACAACTTTATTTGAGCCATACAAGAAGCATAATAGAGGCACCCTAAAGACTTCAGGAGTTTGGTCCCCAAGGTCCACACTCCTTTCTAGGAAAAATAATCAATTGTACAAATACAAAATGGAAAACTGCCTTAGAATACTAGAGAAAGATCTGGATGTTACGGTGAATCTCAAACTAAATATGCATCAATTATGTAAAATTACTGCAAAAAGAGCAAACATAATTCTGGGATGTAATATCAGGAATGATGTAAGCAAAACCTGTGAAGTTATTCTTCTGCTCTGTTCAGCATTGATAAGGTCTCAGATGGAGTAATGTGTCTAGTTCTAGCTACCATACTTTGGGAAAGATTGGACAAAATGGGGAAGTTCAAAAGAGAGCAATAAAAATTACTGAAAGAATAGAAAACATGATACAGAAAGAAAGATTAAAACAATTGGGTTTATGTCTGGAGAAGAGAGGACTGAGAGGGAACCTGATAATAGTCTTCAAATACATAAAAGGTTGTTATAATGAAGAGGGGGATAATTTTATCTTTATTTATCGAGGACAGGACAAGAACGGACTTAAATTACAGCAAAGGAGATTTAGTTTAGACATTAGGAAACGCTTCCTAACTATAAGAATAGTATGCACTGGAACAAATTACCTAGGAAGATTATGGAATTAGTATCATTGGAGGTTTTTAAGAACAAGGTTAAACAAAAAATGGTCAGGGATAGTCTAGACACTATAGTCTTGCCTTAGTGCAGGGGACTGTATTTGATAATCTTTCCAGATCCCTTTCAGTCCTAAATTTCTATAATTCTCTAATAATTTGGAAGATAATACTGAATTAAGTTTAAGTATGTTCAGGTTTCATTTATTAAATGAACGTTTTAGGTTTTATTGTGGGCCAGATTTGCATGTAACCTTTCCCGGTGCTGGTGGGTGGGAGTTTAGATATGAATAATTGGAAGTGCTTTGAATTTCAAATGATTATACTAAACCATGTCCCAGACGAGAGTAGACTTTTGAGACAAGCAATGTCAAATGGTTTGCCTAGGTAATCTGTAATGGAAGGTGAATACAAATCCTCCATTAACAGTTATGCAAAAATCCAGCCTTTTGAAGCTACATCCCTAGGAAAGACCCACTGTCAACCATAATTGTTCCTGGAATACAAAGATCAAAGCCCCAAGCTTATGGAGGAAAGATTCAAAAATTCATGGGTGTTCTATCCTGACCTAGGGCTGCCGTGAACTTGTAAAAAAACAAAAAAAACCTTGAGAGGTTTGAAGGACTGACACCTATCAGAGCCTTTGTTGCAATTGGGCGAGGGGGGTGATCATTTGGGTAAACTTAGGAGCATGTGTGCGGGTTCTTTTATTGCTTCTAATAGGTTTTCTATGCAATGCCTTCACCTTAAGAATAAATATGCTTACTTGTAAGTTCAAAAAAGAAAAAAAAATAGGCCAGTCTTTTACATAAGGAAATCAGATTTAGACATTTGCTTTTTTTTTTAAATAACAGTGCAGATCATGTGGTTATGACTACTGATGTTAGGAAACCAATAGATATCATGTGATAAAACTGAGGCCGGAATGGACTTTTTAAAATAAATCTGTTACAATTTAGCTTCACTACTGCCATAGAAAACAAAATACATTCAGTGATATAATATGAAATGAAACACAAAGCAAAGATTATTAGGTTACAAAATGTTTCCTTTTTTAACTGATTATTTTGGCAGTTTTGGTAATACGCATAATGTTTGCCATATTCATAATGTTTAAAACAGCTTAGTTATTAATTTTTTCAAAACAGCACTGAAGATAATGCTCTTGTCCAAAGAACACATGATTTTAAACTTACTTCTGAAGCAATCCTTTTTTAACCAGAATGTTGATTTCTCCCTTTATAAAGGCTTGGAGTCTGACAGTAAGCCTGCACACTGACCAATTTGACAAGCAAACACTGAAAGTTCTCAACTTTACAGATTGCCTCAAGATAAATAAAAAGAAAAGTTCAAAATGCTTACCTCATATACATTGAACTGTGACTGCCCTCTAGACAATTCCCTGTAGCTTGTTGTGAATTCTCCAATGAAATCGTGGCTAGGAAATAAGGTTTCAAATCAACACAAGCACAATATAAACTACTTTTCCATTATTTTCCAAATATATATGTCTAATGTGAAGCATAGCTGAAACGAATACACGTGAAAAAAATAATGACAGCATTTGTTATTCTGTTGACTTAAACATAATGCATGTTCATTACTCTTCCCCCAAATCATAATTATAAATATATTTGACTGAATCCATCTGATAGCTCATGATAATTTTACCCCAATACAGGATGAAGAACTAGATTGCACATTTACAATCAGCCCTGAATAAGAATTGAAAACTATGAATAGAACCTGAAAGGAATTATCAAGTTCTCTATTTGCTCTCTGGCTTCCCACTTGTACCATGAGAGGGAGAGGGAGAGAGAGAAGTCAGTGGAAAGGCATGAGTGGAAGCTGACCCTAGAGGTTTGGGAGGCAAGCCCCACAGACCCACCCACCGTGGCCTGCTAGTCCCCACCAGTTTCCCGTGCAGTGCGGCTGCTAGTCCTTGCCCCCAGGTAGAACCCCTCAACCTCCTCTAGCCCTGGAGCTGCAGAGAGCCAGGGGACAGCATAGCTGTAGCCTCCTCTGACCCCAGAGCTCTGGAGAGCTGGCCAGCAGGGATGGCACAGGGGTGGGCATGGGCAGGGCCCGGTGAGGCAGTTTTGGGAAGGCAGTGCCTTCCCCTGCCTGGGATACCAGCCATCCATGTGGGAAGGGGAAAGAAATGATTTGCAACTGGAAGAGGTCAGTCCTGAACTATGCTGATCCATGCACTGGAGAGACAGAGCCAGGAATACTCACTCCTTGTACCTGTCCATCTACCTGTTTGTGAGGGAAAATGGTGACTTCACAGATACTGCTCACTCACCTATGCTAGAATCAATTGATTATGCAGAGGTGGATTAAGGTTATGAGTGCCCTGGGTTATTGGAAGGGAAGAGCCTAAGTATGAATTACATATTGCAAAAATTAAGTCAGAACATTTATCTAAGCTTATATTTACATATTTATGTAAAAATAATAACTTTATTCTATTCTCTCCACACACAATTTTCAAATAGTTTTTTCCCCTAGTTTTCGCTGTGGCAAAGTCATGAATGATCTAATGCAAAGACTTGATGATTTCATTCACAATGCTCAAGAGGGACAAAGCAATGAGATGCTCTTGAGAGGATTTTTTGACCCTTGTTAAAAGAGAAAAGGTGTGTTCTACACTATAGTCAGGCATAGTAACTGACAAATATAGCCATAATGCAGTTTTAACATTTGGGAAAAATTCTATCACACAGGATTCAGAGACAACTGAGGACATCCAATAAATTTGCTTTCATCATCTTTTCTCTACATATGGATTCAACAAGTTGAAGAAATTATTTAGTAAAATCTACTAGGAGATTATCTGGACACATCTGACACATACATTTGATATCTTCACTGACTTTAGTACTTGAAATATTAAGTGAAAAATTATCAGTACACCAAAGGTTTTGTAATCCTTGATCTGATGTTGTAATAAACTCTTCAGTTTTTTAATGACTGCAATGAAGGTATTAACTCTGAAGGTCTCCCTGTCACAATGAATGGACAGTTGCATTGTGGTATGTCTCCTGTCTTTTGTGACACTTGGATTACTTATAAACACAGTTAGCAGTCTTTGCTGCCCTCTGAATTTCACACTCATCATAACTATCCCACATTTGTTGAACAGTTCCAAGACTCCTCATTACATTTACAGCAGTGGAAAGCTAAACTTGAACAAACTAGACTTCACCTGCTGAATGGTAGAAATATACCATTCCAGACCTTACGCAAATTTGTTTCCAAAATGCACACTGTATCACTTTGCATCTTTTCTTACTGCTGATTTTTGAGCTTTATTGTTCTTGAGGCTTTCTAGTGCTCCAAGGATGTTAGGATATCCCAGAACAACTGCTCTGAGAGCTTCAGCCGTGGCACTCTACCATAACCCGGAGAGTGATCTGGGGACTGGACATCCCTTTGTCAGTGAATTTCTAAGAATAATCCAATGACTGGTGGTTGCAGAGGAAAAAAAGTGTACAATTCTTGGACAAATCCAAAAAAGGAAACCTCTTCAACACAACAATCTATGGCAGACTGGTCATCAAGGTTGATAAGGAATACATACTATGTAATCAAACCAAAGCATTGCATTTTCCTCTTTGCCTGCATCCCTGTTTAATTTGCCATTCATATTGTCGTAGCTTTGGCCATAACAAAGCTGAAGTAAATCCCATTTTCAGCAAGGAAATCAATTTCATACAAGGCAAGTTTCTCTCCCATTTGGTTGGTGATGTTTAGAAAGGTCCCAAAACCTTCATAAGCCTTTACTGATCCTCTGTGTAGCACCTAACTAAACATGACAGTTAGCTAATCAACATGTGACACTTTTGGTGTCTAGAATTGATGGATACTGAAAAAATAGCAAATATTTGATCTCATCTTCAATGGCTGAGAATGTCGTCTTTGCCAAAAGTGCAATTAATCAATCACAAATGGTCAATACATAAAATGTATGGCCTTTTGTATGATTTGCATGTTCATTGAGGTTCTGAGCTAAGCAAAGGTTGAGTTTAGCTATTAGCTCTAGAACACCAAAAGATGATTATCATTGTGTTTCAATCCAACGGTCTCATCTGAGCCATGAAATAGCAGACCACTTTGACAAGTTCAGTCACAGAGATGCCCTTGAAATTCTCACTTGATGCACTGATCATATCATGGAGACCACCTCATCATGTCCTGTTCAACTTGAAACTCTGGTCTCTCCCACTGATGGTAGAGTTGGGATCACAGCCTACAGCAAAGTGACAGACACTAAGATCTACTCAGCTCTGGGAAGGCTCAATCAAAGGGACTTGACACAGCATTCAACCCCAATGGGACCAGAACCCCAGATAAATCTGTCTCACTATGCATAAAGTGTATAGAGCCTGAGCTCATAAGTTATTCACTCCCTTTAGCAATGAAAGAAAGAGAGATGCATACATCTATAGTCCACCCAGGATAATAAATATTTACATTCAGTTTATTAACAAACAAAAGTGATTTTATTAGGTATAAGTAGCAGCAGGAATGTCAATCACTTCTATTACTTAAAAAATAAGTTACTAAGCAAAATAAAACAAAACATGCCAGCTAAGTGCAATACGTTAAAAAACCTGTTACATGCAATTTCTTACCCTAGCAGTAGTTCTAATCACCTTTTCTCAAAAGCTGGGCAGGCTCACAGTTTGGGCCTGATCATTTTACCCCTGTCCAGTCTTAGATGTTTCTAGCAATCATGTTAAGTGGTAACTAGGGGTCTTCTGGCATCTGGCAGCAGCCCCTATTGCTTGGTTTTGGACCTTTATATAGATTTTGCCCGAGACAGGAATCCTGTGTTTAGTTCAAACTTTTCTCATCTTCAGTGGAAGAGTAGTGTCCACTCTTTCCTCAGAATATACCACTCTCTCCTCTGGATGATGTGTGCACAGAGCCAATGGGGGTAGGTATGTATGTGTGGCTGTGTCTACACTGGCCCCTTCTTCGGAAGAGGCATGCTAATTTCTAACTTTGGAATAGGGAAATCCGTGGGGGATTTAAATATCCCCCGCGGGATTTAAATAAACATGGCTGCCGCTTTTTTTCCGGCTTGGGGAAAAGCCGGAAAAGAGCGTCCAGACTGGCGCGATCCTCCAGAATAAAGCCCTTTTCTGGAGGATCTCTTATTCCTACTTTCAAGATCCTCCGGAAAAGGGCTTTATTCCGGAGGATCTCGCCAGTCTGGACGCTCTTTTCCGGCTTTTCCCCAAGCCGGAAAAAAAGCGGCGGACATGTTTATTTAAATCCCCCGCGGATTTCCCTATTCCGAAGTTAGAAATTAGCATTCCTCTTCCGAAGAAGGGGCCAGTGTAGACATAGCCTGTGTGTTTGAGAGAGACAGACAGACAGAGATGTGCATTGTCCTTTTAAATAAGCTGACTCCTTCAAGTACACTGCCTTTTTAAGTTTCAGAAATTTGTTAGTCTTTAAAGTGCCACAGGACTACTTGTTGTTACTGCCATTTAAGTGGGTCAGGAAGTTTAAACTCAGAAATCTGTAGCTGTTTGGAACCTGCTTGCTGAAGATGGCATTTGGAGTGGGGGGGTTCAATCAGAGGGTAGAGGAAACATCTTGACATCAGCACCCCCTGCTCCTCCTTTCCCCCTGCAGGAGGCTCTGAGAGCAGTTCCAAGGTAGCAGGTATAAATATGGAAGTGGGGAGGAGGGACAGCTGAACTGCAGTTGCCCGGATGCATCTCTTACAGGAAATTTAGGGGAGCTGATGGGGGAGGGTGAACTGTCAGCCCATCCTGTTTCCAAGTCCCTACAAAGAAGGATTTCTTTTTCCAGAAAATCCTGCAAGTAGCAAAGCAGGCAGTCAGATGATGATATAAAGGGGAATTATGCAACTTTAAACAAGCACACAGTCTAATAGATAAGCAATGTAACAATGGGACATTAACCAGGACAATGATAAATGAGGAGATATTGTATCACTAATAGCCCTCATTTAGCAGGCCTAGATCAGTAAACAGTTTTATGTTTCATATTTCTAACTTCAAATACAAGAATAATACAAAAATGATATGTATCATAAAGCATATTTGAGTTAGGCATATTCATATTCAAAAGCATACCTCCATAAACATGGGGGTGGAATGTCACACATGCTCAGCAAGAAAAAATATGGTTCTCAGATACATAGCTGAAACATTCTTTCAATAAACACTAGCTTAAAAAAAAACTGGTTTTCCATTTGGGCATCAATTTTGGCATGAACTTTCTTTTGGGTATTGTAGCTGCTGACAATATATACTGCTCACTCATTACATAATTGATAATGTATGCAGTATTCTTCCAATCACGGAAGCCTTTATAGAATGTTCCCCACTTTTTGGTATCAGAAAACAGGCAGCAATAAACACAGTACACTTTCTTCTTAAAAGGTGAATAAAAGAGCCGTGTTTTGATTGCCAATCGGTTTGTTAGAATTCGCATGATCAAACACTGATTTGGTCAAATAATTCTGATAGGTGCACTTTTGCTTTGCCAATGAAAAGTCAGCATCTAGATTCTGGTATTTCTATGGACTCTTTTCAGTCCAATATACAATGAGATCTGACATCTTGTGCCACTCAACTGGATTTTTGGAGAAAGAATTTTGTATTACTATCATTGGGAAAATCTTCAGAAAGAGTAGGATGAGACTGTAATTAGAGAAGTCACAAGAGGCTGCTCCTTTTCATCAGGTACAACAGGTTCATTTGGGCTGGTATTCACCTGGATTTCCACACCACCAGACTTAGTAGGAAGAAAAAATGTGAGGAGAGAAGGAGTACCTTTAAGAACTACATCTTGTCTTTGCCATCTTTCTTTGGCCCCCTTCAGCTTCTGACATCCTCCTTTCTTCATTGTGATATAGAAATTGCAATATTGCTTGGGCCCCCAAATATTTTTTTACTTTGTCCACAAAGACAAAATCACAACCACCATAAACTGAATTTATAGTCTTGATGGATTAATTTCTACAAAGCAGTATCTAAGAGACAAAATATTTCTGATGGTTCTGCTACTGTCGCTCAGCTGTTGCTTCAATATGGAACGAAGGACCTACTGTAGTGCCTAAAATTAGGAAGGCCTAAAAATTAGGGCTGAAAGTATGGCCTAAAAATAGGAAGTCTTAAGACTACAGCCTTATCTTATGGGTTAGAGCAGCTCTGAAATCACGTAAACATCTTTATGAAGGAACCTGATTGCAAGGGTTGTGTTATCGAAGTGATAAATCTAGATGTAAAGTGGACCTAGAATACTCACTTGTTCTTTTCTTTTAAATGAAAAATTTGAGTTTAAATCCACATAAATTCCAAAATGATCCTTACTTATATTATTTTGTAAATTTACTGAAGTATTCATTTTTTAAACTTGGGAAATATCTACAGTGGAAAATTTCACAAAAGTATTAGTTATTTCCAACTCATGTTTCCATTTAAACCTTTGGGGTTTGTTTCTGAAATGCTTATGATATAAATTTATTTTAATCATAAAATAATATAAGCTTATTTTTCCAATTTTATTGGAAATATTTTGTATGTAAGCACAAACCTTCATATAAGACTGCATAATATCTTTGTTTTATATGAGTAGTAAAATATTTTATGTACAAACATAGCTAGACTATTTAATTCTAGATAAAATTACTAATATTTTATGGTATTCAGAGTAAGATATAAATGAGACTTCAACATGTGCAAAATACTAACTCTTTCCTGTACAGATATGCAGGTTTGGGGGCTGACAACTTAACCCCATGAGTCCCCTAGGATACAGCTGTGCATCCCAGAAGAAGAGAATTTGACAGCTAGTCAGACTAATTGTCTTGTCAAAGCTTTACATAGATTTTTAGTTTCAGATAACAGAGGGTGGGGACAGCATTACCTGTTGTCTATGACCTGCTGACATACAAATTTGATTTTTCATTTTACTGTTTGGGGATATAATTTAGTGTTCCTTCATAGCCCTGTTTCAAACATACATTATACCTAATACATGCTGTAAATGATAACACACCACATTTTCAGAGGGTCAAATACCTTTATCTAGAGAACAGCAGGAGAGATAAACAAAGCTCTGTTTGCCATGGAGACTAAGAGCCAGTTTGCTAAAACAAAATTGATAATTTTATTTTACTAATTCTGATTTCTGGAAAATGTTATTTTGACTGTTTATTTTGCATACTAAGGGAATGGCTCAGCAAGAGAGATGAATTTGTATTACCAAGAGTCAAATGCACAGGGAGAGCTTATTAGCATGTGACTAGAAGATATTTTTTATTAACTGAGTGGTCTAGAAAGAGCTGAGAAGGCAAAAAAATTATATAGAAGGCAAATAAAGCTGAATTTTTTTTAGATCATTAGCAATAGGGAATGAGCTGGCAGACAAAGTATGACAAGTTTGTTTATTTAGAATGTAAGAACTGACTGGGTTGCACAAGAGAAATTAAGTAATGGGGAGAAATACATTAAATGGAAAAAACATTAAGCAAAAACTGGATTCAGGTACTGAATAATTTTTAAAGAAAGATTCAAAGTTATTGTTAGTATCATGGAAAAGGAAACACACAACAACAGAGGCGGTTGAAATTTTTGTTAAAAAAGTTTAACATTTTGATTAAAATAGAAATTTCTGTCAGTTTTCAATGAATTTTAACACATTTATAAAACAGAGCATTTTTATTTTTTGACAGCCCTCCAAAGTTTTAGGCTCTGATTTATTTCTGGTTTTGGGCCCTTGTTTTTCTGTGAAAGATACTGGTGATATTGTAGCCTGTTCAAACCCCAGAAGACTGCAAATGATCACACTGTAGAAAAAACTGATCTATCCATTCATGCCCAGCAGAATAATTGTAATCCTAGGATTTACAATAACCCTCGCATAAACAAACTGCAGATCCTATTTGCAATTATTATTATTAGAGAGTAGCTTCCATATTTCAAAGTTCAAGCAGATCTTGTACCTTTAGTGAGCTTTGGAAATTATTCAAAGATCAGCCCTTTTGTACAATAATCTAAAACAGATATAGTTGAAGCAATAAAGTAATTATGTGGAACTATATACCTTTCTTGATACACATACATATCTATTAATATCAAATGCATATCTAATTCTGACTGGAAAACAATTAACCCCACATTGATTTTACAATACATACAATCCAATTTCAGTGATTTTTAATACAGAAGTATCTTACCTTCCATCTCTATCCCAATCATACACCTCTATTTTAATCGTTCTGAAAAAAATCCAAAAACCATATAAGCATGTTTCTAAAATGCAAGTTTTTATTAAAAAGCATGTTTAATATTTGAAAACAAAATAGTGCATTTTCATTAGCATCTCCTGCGACAGAATTACCAACTTGTCATGAGGGTTCTAAGTACTTCAATCTTCTCTCTCAGCATTCAGGGACCTGATGGATATATTAGATTGTAAAACTTATTGTTATAACATAGCAAGTACCCAGTGCAGGTGCTTGTTCCGTAGGGTTCTGGTTCCCTGATAAACAGGAACTGGAACCCGACTGGAAGAAGGAATCTCTTAAAGAAGATGGGAAATGGAGTTTTGGTTTCTAAATCTTGTACAGTGAGGAGTCGAACTTTTCTCTTTATACCATCAGCTCATGTGCAGAAGTGAAAGTGAGTTAGTGTAAGTCGGTGTGGCACTCCAGTAAGACACTGCCAGTAGCCTGGCCTGCACACAGCCAACTTTTAGCTCCCCCCCATCAGTAGACCTGTTGATAGGGCCCAGCAGCACTGCCATGGCAGCACTTCTGCCTGTTCAGCCTCTGGGCAAAAGGGGCAGTGATATTAAAGCAACTGCTGTGGCCTCAGAGAAGAAATGGCTGGAATGGGGTAGAGTCTACCTCAGCTCTGCCTCTTCCACCTGAAGTACCACCCTTTCTGGAGGCCCAGAGCTCACCTTGCTAAGGACGGTAGACCAGGTGCAGTGCACTCTGGTAAGTCCCGGCACCTACTTTAATCCCACTCATCTGAGGAGAGGGCATTGGGATCACGGTTGGAAGGCATAAGCACCCTGAAAATGGGAAATGGAAGAACAGAAGGGGGAGCAGAGGAGGGGAATAAGACTCACTGAGTTGAGACGACAGCCAGCTCCAGACTGGGAGAACGCAGTCTAATGCAGGTATGCTAGTACCCCCTGTTCTGGTGGTGCTGGTCCCATGAATAGTGTGTGAACGAAATTAAAGGAGTGGGTGGAGGGTGAAGACAGCCCCCTCCCTTAGGCAGAATAGGAAGGATAACATACAGTGGATGAGTTATAACCAGATTGTTTCCCAGATGTGTTACTTAATAAAGTTACAGCCAAGTTATGCCACATTCTTGGTAACCTATCTTTTTTTCCCTGTGGTGTCTGGGACAACATTAGGATGTGCAAATGTAATGGAAACATGATCCCATTATAATAAAAATCATTATAATGCCCACCCCAAGATTACCATGTTCAGAACTGGTTACTGCAGCTCAAAAATGTTGTAACAGAAACACAAGGGATTTAGAGTCAAGTGACAAAAATAACTGAAGATCTGGAAAGATGTCCATGAGATAAACTAAAAATAAATATAAAGTGAAAATATGACCGAAGCCTTGCAAAAATGAATGGCATGCAGAAGGTAAAATCAAGTTCTCCCTTTGTATTATTATAATACAATGACCATGGGCCACTCAGTGTAATTGGAAAAAGTTAGCAAGTTTTAAACAAAGGAAAATCTTCTTTATACAACACACAATTACCTTGTGGACTTATTTTCATCAAACATTCTAAGGCTAATAACAGAATTAGACATTTCCATGGATATTGGCTATATCCATCCATTTTAATATATAAAAATAAGGATCTACAACTATCCACTAGTTGACAAAACTAGGAAGAAATTGCTCTTAAGGATGAGTTATTCCTTAATTGTTTTCTAGAGAGCATCTTGTACTTGACAAGAATTTAGTATTGGCTACTGTCTGACATGGGATATAGGACTAGTTTACCAAGCTGATCTAGTATTGCAATAGTTATATTACACTCCTTAACCTCTAACGATAGGACAAGAAGCAGCGGGTTTAAATTGCAGCAAGGAAGATTTAGGTTGGATATTAGGAAAAGCTTCCCAACTCTCAGGTTGGTTGAGCACTGGAATAAATTGCCTATGAAGGCTGTGGAATCTCCATCATTGGAGATTTTTAAGAGCAAGTTAGAAAAATACCTGTCGGTAATGGTCTAGATGATGCTTGGTCTTGCCATAAGAGCAGGGGACTGGACTTGACTTCTTGAGGATCCTTCCAGTTGTACAAATTTCTTATTATTTATGCATGCATTCATCATGCAAAACATTGCCAATGTGCTCTTTGTATTTCAGGAAATTATATCCTAAATTGCTAAACTATTTGTTGTATAGATGGATAAGATGCCTGTCTTCAGTGGCAGAGGAAACAGCAAATGTTGAATGATTACATAAGTGAAAAGAGTTTCCCTATTTCCCCTATTTTAAATTCTCCCACTTCAAGGGATCACTTCTGCTAGCATATACATTATTGAGGTAAATGGTTTCCCTAGAAGTAACTCATTAACAGACCTTGTTAACATCAAACATCTCTACTGATACAGTACAAAAGCCACCAGGAGACCTCAGATAAACCCTTTCTATGAAGGAAAACATTCTGTTTTCTGAAAAGCTTCAGTACTGAATAGACTATATTCAATATCAAGGAGATGAACTAGGGACATTAAAAGTGTACCTACTGATTTTCTTCCTTTTAAAACATTATGCTACTTAATTTTAGTCCTCAGACCACTGGTTTCATGTTTTCTTCTTTAAAGGAACTCTTTCTTGGTGGTATGCTTCATATATAGTTGAATTAATTAAACACCATCATCAAAAACAGGCAATGAGAGGATAAGATAGTCTAGATGTTCTCACTCTCTTCCAAGTCCATACCTTTATCTATAAATCATGCTAAAGTGATAGACAGCTGAAAACTATGGAAGATCAGTTCTTGAGACAAATTGTTTATGTGATGGCCAGGGCTTCTCCTGGTCCAAAGTATCAGGTCCATAAATCAGACAGTTGGAGATCAAGTTGGGGCACTTTTCTTAGTAACTTGGGAATAGAATTTAAGAAAGTATGCATAATGTTATTTTAAAAATAGCAGATAACTTGTCTATGCCTTTTAATTTGGTTCCATTTATTCACTGTACAATAGTTACCCTTTGCAATTTTGACAAGTAGTCCATTCTCATGGAGTTCTCTACACCTGACAAATTAGGTGATGTATGTGAAAAAGATTGCTCCATTGCTTAGTGTACATGGTAAAGAGACTCAGTCAATTTATAGCAATATTTATTTTCCCAGCTATGTGAATGACAAAAGTGCCAAAAGTTTATTTTCTGCTCATTCAGCTCAGGTAACCCTTCTTTGAGCAGGGCTACAAACTCTTCCTAAAGAGCTCCACATTGAGAAGGCTAACTGTTAATCTTCAATTTTATATATTTCACATGAGATGTGCAAGAGATATTTAAAAATAGGCTTTCAAAACCTATAGATTCTGAAAGTTCTTACTGGTATACAACTACTACTACATACCAAAGTTCATTTTATGTCCTTGTATGCTAAAACACTTTTTTTCATTGTAAATTTTTCACTCTGAGAAACAGGTATTTTTCCCTCTGAAATTAATTAAGTGTGATGCGTGGAGGAATTTGGAATTTGGATGCACTATGATAGATTTTCTCCAGACCCTTAGGCATCTTGCGACACAATTTGATTTGCAAGAAGGAAAAGATCTGAAAATGCTTTTTGGTTTTTTTAAAGAATTACTGGATTGAGTTTAGGAACGTATATTGTCTTAACCATCATGAAGGAAAGCTTTCAAATTAGGAAAAAACCAAGTTCTTTATTTAGATTAACAATCATGAAGGAAAGCTTTCAAATTAGGAAAAAACTAAGTTCTTTATTTAGACCATCACCAAGTACACATCTATTCACACCGTGATCAGAGACCATCACCAAGTACACATCTATTCACACCGTGATCAGAGGCAAAGTCAGAGAGTCTTTTTTCCACAAGCCAAGGATTTAGCAAAATATCTTGGAAGAGTTCAAAGTAGCACTGGCTAGAAAAATAGTAGGTATAAGGGCACTACCCGAATTCTTTTCTATCATTTTATAGAATTCTCTTTTGGCAAACTAGAAAATTAACAATACTTCTTATCTAAATGTCAATATCTTTAGTGATAAAAGATGCATTTAGATCTGCCTTCAAGTCCTTGGAACATGCATCAAACATATACTTTTAAAGTGTTTTGACAGGTCAGATAAAGAATTTGTTCACTAAGTGAATATACAATTTCTTAGAGACCTCAGAAATATGAGAATTCATAAAGTGTTTGATAAAGAGATTCAAAAATTCCACTTATCCTTTGGGAGATTTATATAATTTAAGAAATAATTTTGTCAGCTAAGATTTATTATCAAGGTCCTTTTCAAGCACAGCTGATCCTTTCTGTGTTCTATTTTGGAATATATAGGATTAATTCTTTCATTTTTGTAATGATTAAGAAAACCATTTTCCTTTACTAGAGTAGAATAAGTAGTGCAATATACTGAGACAAGAGCCTCGAACTCTACTCTGGGAGGCAGACTAGTTTACACTTATAATAAGAACGATAAAGAAATTTCCCCTTCAAGAACTCTGGATCAATTAAGCTTGGATTTCTTTGTATACTTTAGGGAGAGAAAAGCCTATTATGAACATGTGGCTCTTGATTACTGGTGAATGCGAGTGCTTCTTGCTTTTATGAAACTTAGTACTGACTACTTGGGACAGGCTGAATGACAGATTGCTGTCTATGATTTTGGTGTCCACTGAGGCCTGGTTGACATGTTCCAACAGCTCCAGATACAAGGTAATGACAGGAAAACATGGACACTACAAAAAAAGCCAAGGGGCCCTCTGTAATTGCAGCAATGTCTCAGTGCACCTAGAAAACACAGGTGATACCAAGAAAAGGTAGTTAACATGTAGATTTACTCTTCTTTTTCTCATAAGTTCTATCAGAATTTAATACGGAGTATGCATTTTTGTAAGAAGTACCGGAGATAAATATTTCTAGAATCTGCATATGGTTGGGTCTTGAGCTGATCTAACTCAAGCACAAAGGTCCTTATGTATGTGGACAGGTGGACACTGTAGACAAAATCATTTGAAAAAATACTTCATTTTTCTTGGACTTTTTCCCTGCAACCTCTGAAGTACAAGTTCCACCACTGAGGAAATTAGTGCATTAAGTATTTGCTTCTCTTAGAAGCAGAGCAAGGAGAAACTAGTTTCTGTGCACAGCAGCAGTAGTAACTATTTTTGATAGAGAGAGGATGATTTACTAGTCTGAATTACTCAGGATACTTACTGTAGGATTAATATTTTTGTCTTGTTCATTTATGTGAAATGCCTATTTGTTGAGACTTTTGTTTCCTAGCTAAAATGGACTTTGTCCAGTTCTGAGTAAAGAAATCAGATAAATATTTTTAAAATTTAGACAATGCTTTGAACTAATTTTATATCTTCTAAAATGAAGATTAAACAACCCAAACAAAATTCAGAAGCAGCATTGCTTACAGAAGTTGCTCGCAAAAGAATGTGTAGGTTAAAAGAGAATTATGTCTACATATAGAACTCAGTCTATCTTACCTGTCAAAGTCTCCATTACACAGTGCTCTGACTGAGATCTTGAACGCCTGCCACACTGGATTTAGTGTATTTTTTACAACTTCTGTTTTGTGACAGATCGTAAAACTGAAAAAAAAAATATTTTCACTTTTAAGTTATCAAATGTGGAGTCATAAATCTGTAGAAGTATTCAATTTCTTTATTGCTCTGGCTCAGTATTTAAAGAATTTAATTCTAAAACTAGTACATCCCAGTACAATCTAACACAGAATTATGATGAAGTATAAGTCTCAGAAGATTTTACCTAGACTGAAAAAGGGTGGACATTAGAATTTATAAACTTGCAAAACTTAGAGAAGGCGGCAAGTTGGATCTTGGTAATTTTTGACTGCTTGCATGAGTAACAACTACCGAGTTCTTTTTCTGGACTTGGACAGACCTACTTGAGAGAGATTGTCAGGACCCTTCTATGCATGACCTAGCTCTTAAAAAAATATGTATACAGAACTGTTTTTCTGATGCAGATTACTATTTTTGAATCATGTGACTCTACACACCCAGAAAAAGTAACATGCGGCCATTGATGCTCATTGGACCCTAGGTTTAGAGCCTCTTTTTAGAAAGTTCAAACCTTGAAACTACATCCTCTGAAGGACAGCAAGTTTTAGCAATCAGTCAGTTATCTGAGATCAGCTGCAGGATACATAAAGTGAAATAAGCAGAAGGAACTATACAGAAATAGGACATTTAAAATTGAACAGACCCAAATGCTGGTTAAAAGGAACTGTGAATGCAACTGACTTCAAAACTTGTTTCCCAGCTTGCATCACTTTGTTGTGTCTTTCTTATGGATAGGAAATGTCTGCCTAGATTGTCTTGGGAAGGGTGGACTATTCTGTGTATTGGAACCAGAGAATTTTTGGTAGAATGCACAACTACTGTATCGACAGGAACCAGATTTTGGTGATTTTTCAGGCCAGCCAATCATACCAGTAAAGATCAACAATCTTCAGTCTCTCTCTAAGAAAAGGTTTTCCAACCTACACATGGGAAAATATTTACTCAATTAAAAAAAAATAAAAGAATAAAAATCTGAACAGACATTATGGAACATGGCAAACTTCATGTCCAATCATCCTGCTCTCTCCATTTGTCTCATTTTCAGCTGCTTTCTTTATTTAAAAATGAGTGTAAACTTATAAAGGCAGACTGAGCAGCCGTACATGTCTGATTAGTGTCCTGCCACTATTGCTGCCATATAAATCATATAATTTGCTTTTAGAGAAAGGTTGTAACAACAGATATGCAGAGTGCCAAGTTTTTTGCAGATCTAGGTAAAAAACAGCGAGAAATAGTTTTTTACATGACAGTGAGAAATAGTTAACGATTTCCCTTTCAAAGTCATTTGTGCATCAACCCTCATGATTTCTATTTAGGGTACATCTGCACAGCACCCTAAACTTGAAATAAAATACACAGCGCCAAATTTAAAAATAATGTGCTATTTTGAAACATCCCTTAACCTTTGGGAAATGAGGGTTACAGGGATGCTGAAATAGCGTGCCCGTTATTTCGAAAAATATTTCAAAACAAGAGGCGGCTTAATACGTGGGGTAGCTATTTCGGGATACCTTAGAGAAGTTTTTTTTTTTTTTTAAATAAATGATCTTTTAGCTCTCATTTAACATTAAAAAATAGTGAACTACCATTCGTCTGAACTTAAATTTTATATCGCAAAAATCTCAGGGCAGTGGAATTAATTAGTTGGGTTTTGTTTCTTTTTAAATAAAGAGCAATATGATGGCACATTCACAAATAAATTAACACTAACCGTAATAGTGTTGAATAAAAGTTATTTTAAATTTGATTTTTTCTCTTCAGGAAAGAGGTACTGCAATGAATTCTAATGTGGTATTTATTAGTAGTTGTCTAGAACAGGTTAAATGTATGCAGTATAAATGATTCCATTAAATGGTAGCTATAATTTGGATAGGGAAGCCAAGTTTTGATACGTATAAGCATTTTGTAGCTGAACTGTAAACAATCTATTCCACGTTAGGTTTAGAATTTAATAATACAATCACATTTAACTGTTTGGATGTATTGGGTTATCAAGTTTTATAACAAATTTATTACAAATCTACGTTGGATAGTTAGACAAAATTATTGATTTTATTCATATACAAGCTTAGCATTATTAGCGGTTTTACACCTAAACATTGAGTTAGTGTATGACCTATTCAGATCATGTCTAAGATTATCAAATGTTTACAACAAATAGCTGTTATAATTAGACAAAATATAATGAAGAGGTTATAATTAGAACAAAGTTAGGATTCTTCAGACCTAGTGCTTGGGGTGGCTTGGCAGTCTAGTCTTCCATTCGAATCTAATAGGGCCATTCAGGTTTCCAGCCCAAGCTCAATTAACAGTTCAACTTGGGCTGGGAAACTGAACTGCTGCTCCCTCAAAAGTCCCACAAAAATCTGCTCACAGCTGCAGTGTCTGATAGTCGCTTACAATGGCTTCTGCTGTAGCCTACTCTGTACACAGTATCGTACTTGAGTTTTTTCCCTGTATCTGGTTTCTTTTGGTGCTCCTGGCTCCTACACTTGGTATTTTCTAAAGAATCAGATTGTTTCCTGAGTCAGGCACTTTCCTTCTCTCTCATCAAGAGAAGGGGGATGTGCAAGGGTATAAAAGGGTACAGCTTGTTCAGAAAGTATAGACAGAGAAAAGAGGGAGGATATTGTTTTGTATATTAAAAATGAATACAACTGGACTGAGGTGGAGATGGACATAGAATATAGACTTGTTGAGAGTCTATGGATTAGGTTAAAAGAGGTAAAAAAAAAAAATAAGGGGCCTACTACAGACCACCTACCCAGGCAGAAGAGGCTTTTTTTAAACAACTAACAAAATCATCCAAAGCATAGGATTTGATGGTGATGAGGGACTTCAACTATCCAGACATCGGTTGGAAAACTAATACAGCAGGGCATAGATTATACAATAAGTTGTTGGACTGCACTGGAGACATTTTTTTATTTCAGAAGATTGAGAAAGCTACTGGGGAGAAGCTGTTCATGATTTGATTTAACAGATATGGAGGAACTGGTTGAAAATTTCAAAGTAGAAGGCAGTGTGAGTGAAAGTGACCCTGAAATCATACAATGCATGATTCTAAGTAATGGTAGAAGGCAGAGCAACAAAATAGAGACAATGGATTTCAGGAAGGCAGATTATAGTAAACTCAGAGCTGGTAGGTAAGATCCCATGGGCAGCAAGACTAAGAGGAAAAACAACTGAAGACAACTTGTAGTTTTTTAAAAGGACATTATTAAGGACCCAAAAGCAAACTATTCCACTGAATAGGAAAGATTGAAAGTGTGGCAGGAGACCACCTTGAATCAACAAGGAGATCTTATATATCTAAAAATCAAAAATGAATCATATAAAAAGTGGAAACTAGGTCAAATTACAAAGGATGAATATAAGCAAACAACACAAGCATACAGGGATAAGATTCGAAAGGCAAAGGCACAATACTAGCTAGAGGCATAAAGGGGACAAGAAGATGTTCTACAAGTATATTAGAAGCAAGAGGAGCACCAAGGACAGGGTAGGCCCATTGTTTCTCTCTATTCAATGAGCAATTAGTACAGGAAAATTGGAAATGGCAGAGGTGTTTAATGACTTATTTGTTTCTGTTTTCATCAGGAAGATGGATGGTGAGAGGATGCCTAAAATAGTGAATGCTAGTGGGAAGTGGGTAGGTTAAGTTAAAATAAAAAAAGAACAAGTTAAAAATTCCTTAGAAAAGTTAGACGTCTGCAAGTCACCAGGGCCTGAAGAAATGCATCCTAGAATACTCAAGAAGCTGAATGAGGAGGTATCTGTGCCTTTGGCTATCATCTTTGAAAAATCATTGAAGTCGGGAGAGATTCCAGAAGACTGGAAACGGCCAAATCTAGTGCTCATCTATAAAAAGGGAATTGAGAACACCCCAGGAAAATACAGACGAGTCAGTTTAACTTCTGTGCCAATGAAGATAATGAAGCAAGTAATTAATCAAACCATCTTCAGACATCTGGAAGACCATAAGGTGATAGGTAATAGCCAGATGGATTTGTAAAGAACAAATCATGTCAACCCAATCTGATGGATTTTTTTTTTATAGGATATCAAGCCTTGTGGATAAGGAAGAAGTGGTGGACGTGGCATACCTAACTTTAGTAAGGCATTTGACACGATCTTGCATGACCTTCTTATCAATAAACTAGGGAAATACAACCTATATGGGGCTACTATAAGGTGGGTGCATAACTGGCTGGATAATCACTCTCACGGAGTAGTTATTAACAATTCACAATCATGCTGGAAGGGCATAACAAACGAGGTTATGCAGGGGTCTGTTTTGGGACGGTTCTGTTCAATATCTTCATCAACGATTTAAATATTGGCATAGAGCATAGAGAGTACGCTTATTAAGTTTGCAGATGATACAAAGATGGGAGGGGTTGCAAGTGCTTTGGAGAATAGGGGCAAAATGATCTGGATAAACTGGAAAAAAGGTCTGAGGTAAATAGGATGAAGTTTAATAAGGACAAATGCAAAGAACTTCACTTAGGAAGGAACAATCAGTCTCACACATACTGAATGGGAAGCGACTGTCTAGGAAGGAGTACTGCAGAAAAGGATCTAGGGATCACAAGGTAAATATGAGTCAACAGTGTAATGCTGTTGCAGAAAAAGCAAACATGATTCTGGGATGCATTAACAGGAGTGTTGTGAGCAAGATACGAGAAGAAGTTACTCACCTTGTGCAGTAACGATGGTTCTTTGAGGTGTGTGCTCTACTGTGGGTATCGGGCTCATCCCGGCACCACAGTTCGGAGATCTTCAAGCTGTTATCTGTGGGACTGTGCATGCACAGCGGCCATCTTGCAGCTTTTCACGCCGTTTTCAGTCGTGCGGTCTGGCCCCACCAGTTCCTCCTAATTGTCAAGGTCTGAAAGACAGAAAGAACAGACTCCAAAGAGGGGAGGAGGGTGGGTAGTGGAGCATCCATGGGGGGACACACCTCGAAGAACTATCGTTACTGCACAAGGTGAGTAACTTCTTCTTCGGGTAGTGTCTCCGTGGGTGCTCCACTGTGGGTGACTTCACAGCAGTAGCCGAAATAAGGTGGCAGAGTTGGAGTCAGTAGGTTGCCGCCGTGGATAGCACTGCGGTGGCTATGGCTGCGTTAGTCATAAGAATGTTTTGTAGCGCGTAGTGCTTTGCGAATGTAAAATCCGACGACCAGGTAGCTGCTCGGTAAATGTCCTTCAGGGGAACTCCCTTGAGGAAAGCCACTGAAAAGGCCATATCTCTAGTGGAGTGAGCCGTGAGGGTGTGCGGAAGTGGTACCTTCCGTAACTCATAGCATCATCTTATGCAGGAGACAATTATTTTGGAAATTCATTGCGAGGAAAGTGGGCTACCCTTAGAACGGTAGTCATGGAGATCAGCAGATGTGACTTGAGCAACTCGTGGGTTCTTTCAATGTAAAAGGCCAGGGCTCTGTGTAAGTCCAAGGAGTGTAGTCTTGATTGGTGTTCTTGAGTTGTGAGGTTTAGGATAGAACACTGGTAATACAATTGGTTCATTTATATAGAAGGTGGAATTAACCTTTGGTAGAAATAATGGTTGAGGATGCAGGATAACCGCTTGTGGTGTAAAGACAGTGTAGGGGGGGGATTAGCTGTGAGGGCCACTAATTCTCCTACTCTCTAGGCAGAAGTGATAGCCAGGAGAATTACGACTTTCATTGTCAACATACCGAGGTCACATGTAGCCAACAGCTCAATTGGTGGCCGCATTAGCAGATGTAGCACTAACTCTAAATTCCATGTGTCCGGAGGTCGTCTGTGTTCAGGAAAAAGGTTGATAAGGCCTTTAAAGAATCTCTTTGTAGTTGGATGAGAGAAGACAGTGAATCCTTCTATAGGCTGTTGAAAGGCCGAAATGGCAGCTAAGTGCACCTTCAAGGAGGAGAAAGTGAGTCCAGCTTGCTTAAGGTGCAAGATATACTCGAATATTGCCTGTAGTGGACCTCTAATGGGATCCAGGTTGCAAGATGAACACCACTGCTGGAATCTGTGCCATTTGTGTTGGTAAGTGGTACGTGTCGAGGATTTTCTGCTACGTAGGAGAATGTTCCTGACTTACTGGGAGCAACTCATCTCTGACTGCTTGAACCAGTTAGGAGCCATGCGGAGAGAGCGAGGTGGTGTGGCTGCAGATGGATTGTTTGCCCATGATCCCGAATGAGAAGATCGGGTCGATTGGAAAGACGGAACGGAAGATGATGAGACATTCAGGACAGGTAAGGAAACCAAGTCTGGTGCGGCCAGAATGGTACTATTAAGATCACCGTCGCCTTGTCCCTGGACAATCTTCTCCAGAACTCTGGGGATTAACGGGATAGGGGGAATGTGTACATTAGACGATGGCCCCAGTTGTAGAGGAAGGCGTCGCCTCTGGATGCTAGGCTGATGCCCGCTCTCGAGCAATAGTGCACGCATTTGCTGTTGTGCTGGGTGGCAAATACGTCAACTGTCAGGTAAGCCCACTTGTCAAAAATAGTACGTAGAACGTGCAGATTTATTTCTCATTTGTGTTGCAGCTGGGCAAATCGCCTGCTTAGTGCATCCACTGTGATGTTGTCCTCTCCTGGGAGGTAAGTTGCTGCGAGGGTTACATTGTGCTGGTTGCAGAAATTCCAGTCAGATCGCTTCCCTGCATAGGGAGTGGGAACAAGCTTCTCCTTGTCTGTTTATATAATAAACGGTTGTAATATTGTCCGTTAGTATCCTCACCATTTGGTTGCGAATAATAAAGAGGAAGTGTCTACAAGCATTGCAGACCGCCCATAACTCAAGAAGATTTATATGGAGGAGGGACTCCTGAAGCGACCAGTGGCCTTGAGCTTGACTGTGTTGTGTGTGTGCTCCCCATCCCAGGGAGGGAGGCATCGGTCGTGAGCTGAACCGTGGGCTGACATTTGTGAAAGGTGATACCTGTTAACATGTTGCGAGGAATAGTCCACCAGGTGAGGGATTCTCTGACCAGGGTGGGTACTGTCACTGTCCTGTGCACGTTGTGCTTGCTGGGGGCGTTTATTTTGGATATCCAGTGATAAAGACAGCGAAGGTGGAGTCTCGCATTGGCCATGATGTATGTAGTTGCCGCCATATACCCGAAGAGTCGCAGGCATGTAAGAATGCTGATGGTGGGACTTGTCATAATGACCGGTGCAAGATCCTGGATGGCCAGGAATCTAGTAGCAGGTAGGTAGGCGTGAGCCGTGATGGAATCGAGGCAGGCTCCTATGAACTCTATGGACTGTTGTGGGAAAAGGGAGGACTTTAGAATGTTGACTATGAATCCCAAGGCGTCGAACAGGGACCTCATAGTAGTGACTTCTTTGAAAGAAGAACAGGGACCTCATAATGCTTCTTTGAAAGAAGGAGCTCTGAGGAGGCAGTTGTCCAGATATGGAAAAATGATGATTCCTAGCCAAAGAAGAAATGCCGCTACTACAGAGAGAGTCTTTGAGAAGATTCTCGGGGCCGATGATAGGCCAAATGGAAGGATCTTGTATTGGTAATGCCTGGTGCCTACTAGGAAGCACAGGAATCTCCTGTGGGCCAGGTGACTAGTAATATGTAAGCAGACATCCTGCAGATCGAGGGATGCAAACCAGTCGTGTTGCTCCAGTGCAGGTATGATGGTTGCTAGGGTCACCATTCTGAAGCGCTGTTTACAGATATATTGATTCAACTGTTTAAGGTCGAGAACAGGCCTCCAGCCCTCTGACTTTTTCTCTGTCAGAAAATAATGGGAGTAAAAACCCCTGCCCTCAAACACTTGGGGTACCCTCTCTATCACTCCTATGTCAAATAGGTGGGTCATCTCTTGAGTGAGAAGAGATTTGTGAGAAGGGTCCCTGAAGAGAGAGGTAGGAGAGGGGAGGGGTAGTAGAAGGTGGGATAGAAATGGGATCACGTAGCCTGATGTTATGAGCTGCATGACTCACCGATCGGATGTTATTGTGGCCCAACGATCTTGAAAGGCCTCATGCGATGATGGAAAAGCGCTTTGGTGATATTGGAACTGGGTAACAATGGAATGGTCTGCAATCCCTCAATGCTCCTGTCAAACCTGCTACTTGTTTGACTGCTGATGAGCTGGTCTAGGTGGTTGTGGATGACGCCTCTGGGGACGCGGTCTTCCCCTCTGAGGTTCATATTACCTCCGAGGTGGGACATATGGGAAAGGCCTTTGTCTCTGATAGGGCATACACGGTCTTCATCTGAAGGGTGGTGTACACATCTCTAATGTCCTCAGAGAGGTATGGGTGTCTTTCCCTAAGTGAAGGACCTGGTCTGCCTTGCCCTTCAATAAGCAAAATTTATTTGCAGACAAGTCCTCAACCCTGCTTTGAAGCTCTTTGGGAACTGCGGCCATATGTAGCCAAGAAGCCCTCTACATGACCACGGATGTTCCTGCGGTCTGGGGAGCAGTGGAGCACTGAGCAGGAAGAGGTGAATCCTTCTTGTATAACTACCTTTAGTATTTGGCACTTGGTTTCAGGGAGGTGTTCAAGAAGAGGGACAAGCTTGGAATAATTATCGAAACTATGATTGGCTAATAAGGCCGAGTAATTTGCCATACGAAGTGACAGTGTGGCAGACAAATACACCTTCCTGCCAAACAAGTCAAGCCTCTTAACATCCTTGTCCCCTGAGGAGCTTTTGTACTGAGGTGCCTTAGCCCTCTGTTGAGCCACATCCAAAATGAGGGAATTCAGTTGGGAGTGGTTAAACAAGAATTCCATCCCGTTGGCTGAGACAAAGTACTTTTTGTCTGCCTTCTTGTTAGCGAGTAGAGCTGAGGCTGGAGTTTGCCAGACATCATCAGGTATTTCCATTATCACCTCATCTAATGGTAGGGCAATTCTTGACGAATGAGATGGATGGAGGTTCCCCAGCAGATGGTGTTGCTTCTTCTGGACCTCTGCCAGTTGGACTTTCTGGCTCTCAGTGACGCTTTTAAAAAGCTCTTGGAAGTCCTTGAGGTTGTCAGTTGGTGAGGTGTCTCCCTGGAATATGGCATCATCAGGGGAAGATGAAGCCACATCCGTGGGGGATCGGTGGTGAGAATCGTCAGTCTCGCAAGGTAGGACAGTCTCTTCCATAATGTTCTGGGCTACCGCTAGTTGTTTGCTGGAGGGCATAGGAAGCTTATCTACCCCCAGAGAAGCAGACCTGCTCATATGCGGTACAACGGATGAGGGAGCCGGTGACGGTGATATGGCTCTCGAGAGAGCAGACGAGCATAGTGAAAGTTCAGTAGGAGCATGGAGTCTACGCCAACGGTCATCGTGGTATAGTGAATAGTCTTGATCACGTCTGTAATGGTGTGTGTAGAGAAGAGACCTGCGGTATGAGGCAGATCTCGGTGATCTGGAGCTCCCCTAAGAATATGATGGCAGATAGTAACGGTGGTAATAATGATGCCTTGGATGAGGAGAGATACTGTGTACATGGTATTGTGAAGGAGAGGTGCGATGAATTACATGAGATGAATGCACTGGTGGAGACGGTGGCTCAGGAGAGAAAGCTTCTGGCTCAGAGCTAAGCGATGGAGTAGGCAGCCTGTGTGCCTTCTTTCTAACTCTAATCGGTGCCGAATCCTGAGACGGTGGCGATGCGGGAGGTGTCAACCTAGGAGTTATCACACTGGAATAGGTCAGATCTGCATATGCGGGTGCTGCCTGAGTAGCATGCGAAGCACTCGGTGCCGTGGTAGTAATCAGCACCGGGGAAGATGCTCTTGGTACCGGTGGTGGAGTCAGCATGGGCGAAGGCATTGGTGCCAGCGGGCTGGGTGCCGACGTAGTCAGTGCCTGGGCTCTCAGTGCTGGGATGTCTGCCGGCGAGGGTGCCGCTGCTGCCTGACTCGGTACTGATGATGTCTGTGCCAATGGTGCCAAAGTCGCCTTAAGGCAGTGCGCTGTGCGTTCAGCGGGGTTCAGCACTAATGTGCTATGCCCGTGTTTTTCCGTCATTCCTGAGGTGCCTGGCTTATCACCTGTACTCACTCTGGTCAGTGGTAGGGAGCGAGATGGGGATGGAGCTTTCCTTTTATGCACCACATTAGATGAGACGTGCTGTGATGGCTCAACGGAGGGGCCTGACAGTGACCGAAGGGCCTTGTCCAACAGTAACATTCTGAGTCGCATCTCTCAGTCTCTATATGCCCTGGCCGTCAGCTTTGAGCAGTGGGGGAACTTCTGCGGAATGTGCCCTTCACCAAGACATCTTATACAAGATGAATGTCCATCTGAAGCGGGCATGGAGTCCTTGCATGCCACACACTTCTTGAAGCCTGGAGAGCCAGGTATTTCAACAAGCTACCTAAGACTAACAACGATTTAAAAAATGTTTTTTTAAACGCGCTAACAACAATTTAACTAACTACTGAAATATTGACTGTTACAAAGGCTTAAATTATCTCCTTTCAGGTTCTGTGAAGAATGACACAAGAGGGAGCTGTTTCTCCGTCTGTGCCCGAAGACGGTTAAGAGGAACTGGTAGGGCCGGACTGCGCGACCGATAACGGCATGAAAAGCCGCAAGATGGCCACCACGCATGTGTGGTCCGACAGACAACAGCTTGAAGAGCTCTGATCTGTGGTGCCGGGACGAGTTCGACATCCACAGTGGAGCATTCATGGGGACACTACCCGAAGAAGAAGCCATTCTTCCGCTATAATCTGCACTGATTAGGCCTCAACTGGAGTACTGTGTCCAGTTATGGGCACCACATTTCAAGAAAGATGTGGACAAATTGGAGAAGGTCCAGAGAAGAGCAACAAATATGATTAAAGGTCTAGAAAACATGACTTATGAAGGAAGACTGAAAGAAATGGGCTTGTTTAATTTAGAAAAGACTGAGGGGGGACATTATAGCGGTTTTCACATTTCTAAAAGGGTGTCACAAGCAGGAGGGAGAAAAATTGTTCTCCTTGGCCTCTGAGGATAGGACAAGAATCAATGGACTTAAACTGCACAAGGGAGGTTTAGGATGGACATTAGGAAAAACTTCCTCTCAGGACGGCTAAACACTAGAATAAATTGATGAGGAGGTTATGGAATCTCCATCACAGGAGATATTTAAGAGCATATTAGACAGACACCTGTCAAGGATGATCTAGATGGTGCTTGGTGCTACCATGATGGGCAGGGGACTGGACTTGATGACCTCTTTGAGATCCCTTCCAGTTCTATGATTCTATGATTCTAAGGGTGATGGGGCTGATGAAAATAATAGTTTCTTGTTTACCAGGTTCATCAAATACTTTCCTAAGCTCCATAGATCTTATTTTATCCTTGTTATTGTGACAGAGGACCTGAAACTCTAAGTCAAGCTGGGAGTATCGATCCAGCTTCTCACCGGAGTTCTGAAGTGTGCTCCATTATAATCAGATTTAAGGGGCTAGTAAGGTTGTCACCTCTGAGGTACAAAAAACCTGGGCAGCCGGGATGATGCTTAGCTAATAAAACTGGACTTCTGGGCATGTGCACACTGAACACTTTTACAAGTTTCCTAAGGCAGCTACACCAAAAAACGGATGATCCTGGGAAAATCTGGACAGGTGGCAATGCTACAGGGAAGTAAGAAATAAAAGGATCATTGTGGTCACTCATCAGGATACAAAGGTAATTATAACTATCTTATAGGCTATGGTTCTTATGCACAGGGCTCAGCCACACTTACAATAATTCAGAGCATTCCTCACTAAAGGTTTATTGACCATGTGAATGCATCAGTAGAATGGAGAGGAAAGAAAGGTCTGCAATTTTTTAATAGGGCCCTAAGTATTTTCCTAATGCAGTTTATAATCTTCATAGCTGATATGTAGAAGCAAACTGCTTCAAAGAGGTACCGTACTTGGCCACAGCTATTCATACAAAACAGCTCATGCGCCACAATTTGCTAGTAAGGCTAGATTCCCAAAGGACCCATCATCAGGCATGACTAGCCTCTGGACTGCTGCATTCTTGGGTGAGAATGAGCAGTATCCCAGAAAAGATTACTCCAGAAAATCATTAAGTCAATTGCTAGTGGAGCCGCATAAACAGTCCCTAGACCAGGAACTACTAGATCAGATATTTCCGGAGTGGAAAGCCACAGATAAAAATCTATTTTAGTGTCTTATGCATGAATGTAGAAGACACATCAGAAAAGCACTTGTGTACTGTGAGGTTTTGAAATTGAGTTCATAGTCTTCTTCCCTCAGGATTCTAATGAAAAAGTAAAATATGTCTCCAAGCTTGTAGTAAAAGAATTCTTATCAAATAATCGCATTAATATATTTTTTCCACACATGTTTTTCCTCTAGAATTCTATTAAAATTTAAAACATACCATATGATTATTTTCCATGGTAATATATTCCATGCCATTTTTCATAGCGCTCTAGGTTTATGAGTAAAGCTATTTTTACAATTCTTTAGTTACATTATTTTAATGGTTAAAATGGTCTTATTTCTGCACTTCCATAACATTACCTAGATTAGGTAAATGAACTTGTTGAAATAGTTAACTATATTCCAAACAAATGTTATAAGGTTACAAAATGAACTAGAACAGTCTGCCAAACATCACCAAAATGCAATAACTATGTATTATAAGATGCCATAATCAGATAGTCACAAATACACTCCCTACTGTCTTTATAATTTTGTTGCTAAACAGCTACCTGCCATCTTCATTGCTTCGATAAAATACTAGGAAAGGATCAGATTTCCCAAAGAAGTCCTTCTTGTCTAACTTGTTTGCACAAAACTGCATAAGTACTGAATCCTAAAAAAAATAAAATAAAAAAAAGACACAAATTATGCACAGCATGTCATCTTGGGAATAAAGCAGATAATTTATATTTTAACACTTACGATTACTCACTTTGAAATAACCTCTACGTATACACATTCTTCAGATATGCTGACAGTGCAGCTTGGCCCAGTTATAGCTTCTAGAAATAGTACTCACTAAAGTGCTCTCAGACCCATTTTGGTGCAGACTATTTGGAAGGCAGGACTATAACAGGAAGACTTGGCATCAAATCTCTTAGTTCCTTCCATCATCTTCTTGAATGCAAAGTCCAAATTAAGAATCTGAATGTGGATGGGGAGATCAAATATGCAGAGTTCATCTGGAAGAATTCTAGTTACAGGTGAGTAACCTTCATTTCTTTCCACAGTTTGCTTGTTCATACAAAATATCAGTGTGGTATTGCTTATAACTGCTTAAATCTAGAATAATGATATGGGAATTTTTCCTATTTGATCTTCCACCGACAATTAAATTTTTGCAATAAGCTCTCAGCTAGACTGGAAACATCTGGGTATACTCTGGTTGACAGAGTAGCAGGGTTGAATGAGGATAGGAACACACCTCTGGATAGCGTCTGTAATTGGAATATAGTGTCCTTTTAGCCAGTTCTTTAGAGGCCTCGTCTTTAAAACGTGCATATTGTTATGTAAGACAAAGAAACCATAATGTTACCAAGCGTGAGTAAGATATTAGTTCTCAGTTATTTCAACCTAATTACCTCCCTCTCTAGGCTGGGAGAATCAAAGTGCTTGCTGAAGCTTCTGTCTGTAACTCATTCAGCTCATGTGTCAGGTTCAGTTTGCTAACAACCCTTTCTTTCCTCCCTCCATCACTGCTAAGTTAGCATCTTTAAGATATTATATGCTTTGATTCTATATTGGGCCCAAGAAGAGTAAATGGTCAGTCTAGTGGACACCCAGCCAGGAGATATTGGTATTGCTTATGATAATGTCTTGTCTTTGCCATTGGTTTATTTTCTGTTCAGTTCTCCATTTCAGCTTCCTTTGACTTAAACTATGCATTCAGACAAGAGAATATTACACAAGTAAACTGAGGCACACCTTTACAAATAATACGCATAATCCCCTCATTTTCCCAAAAAAAACCCCCTCTTTATCTCTTCAGGCAGGAGGCACCGATACCAACGAATCTGAAACTGGAAGGATCAGCAAGAAAAAGATGTCAGAAGGCAGTTCACATAGTTTGCTTTTTTAAAGAAACTGCTTGTCCTTATCATGAGTTTAATCAGTTTTTTGCTAGCTGTAATAAATGTCCTAGAATTCACAAGATCATCCTTTAGGAGAAACATTAATTCAGAATATTGAAAATTAAGTGTATAAGTTTCCTTTTACATAACCCAAAAGATGTTTAAGATAGCAGACATTATTTCTATAACGTTGTGAAACTGGAACATATATGCTGCAAGGAGAGGAAGAAGATAATGCACCTTTATGTGGAAAAGTTTGAACATCTGGATCTGGATCTAAAGTGTGAGGTTTAATAGGCTCTTCTAGAGTTCTACTTTAGACAATGTGCTTGAGACAGATCTCTTGGTCATGGCAAGTCTAACCTCTAGTGCAGAACATTTCCCTTGAATCCTTTTGGGAGAATGTTTCCTTTGTGTCTGCCTTTCTTCAACCCTTTGAAATTCAGAATAATACCTAGAGGGAAGGCCAATATGGCTACCTTGCCCACAGTACCTTCCAAAACTCACAACTAAAGAAGGTGGTGGCACAGGGAATAAATCTATGTTAAAGAACCTAAAGTGGGGCCCTACTCCATTTGCTGTCACATTTGGAAGGAACTGAGATGGTTGGCATACCACACCTTCTTTTGTAGCCTCCACCCTCCAAATGCGCAGAGTCATGAGGAGAGAGGCAGAGTGTATAACAACATTCTGCTACTGGAAGATTCCCTCAGGCCAAGCCACAGTGTTGGCAAATCTTGAAGAATATGATTGTGCAGAGGCCACATGAAAAAGAAACTGTACCCTGAAGATCACTAGATTTGGAATGTGCTGAAGTGTCAAAGGCAATGAATAATCTATATAATTATTTACATTTTAGGACTAGATGCAATTTGAAATAGTTGCTGCTCTGCAGTTGGCTATACAACCCATAGTAAGCTAGAAATAAAGGCACAAAATATAGGCTTCTTAATAAAAATATTTTAAACTAGCAAGCGACGGCCGTCGTTGACTAGGCAAAGTCATTTTGTGTAGATTACACTTATATTTAATTTCTTGAACTTTCCTATATGTAATAGACGTTTTTATTAATGTGCTTGCAAAAAAGAAGTAAAAGAACAGTTATAAATTTGTAGGATTTCAATTTCAAAATTATTAATTTTATTGAATAATTACCACACATAGTAAATTTGAATCATAAACTCATAAAGCTTCCATTACTTTTTCCGTAACTAATTATTTTGTGATTTGTCACAGTAAAATTTTTCTTTGCATTAAAATGACAGTTGAATAGGTGACTCGATTTGAATTTTGTTAAATATTTTTATGAACTCAATAGTCATGAATTTTTTCAGATGAAAAACAAAAATAATTATTTAAGCCTTTCACTCACCATATTCTAGCATAAAAAGTAGTGCATTAAGCTAATTTAAATAGCAGGATTGTTTATGCAAAATTTGGTATCTGTAAGTAATCACGAAATATGACTATATTTTGCACAAACAAACTCTTCAAAATATGTAATAGATAAATCACCTTAACAGAAAATAGAAAACAAAAAACACACATCATGGTAAGTTTTCAGGATATAACATGTTGGATACATCAATAAAGATACAAACAAGTTACTATTGGTTGAATGTCTCTAATCGGGCACTCAGGACCTCACTGGTGCCAAAATCAGAGAATTTGCCGAACCCTAGGAGGTCAATATTGTCTAACAGCATTATCATCACTTCCACTGTTTACTGGGCTCTTAGAAGACATTTAGGGGTAAATTAGAGCTAAACAATAACAAAACATTGAGAGCCAGGACTAGTGGCTGTTAACAAATTGTATGGTTCTGTGGAAAACTTTGTGACATCCATAATAAATGGACATTTGGTTAACTAAAATCATAACAGAGGTTCAACCTGTACTACAAAAACTGAGGGGGAAAGTGAAAAACATTATTCCGAAAAAAGTCAACCCAGTTAAAAAAAACATTCATCATGAAACTAGCAATTATTAATAATTAAAGCCCACTATATACACCTTCCTGTTTATGTCTGACCTAATTTCATTTTACTTCCTTATTTACTACATGCTTGGCTTTATTGAGCACTATACTTTTTGCTTTCTTGACTTTGAACTTTCTCTTTTACACTTGAAAAAAAATTTCTCATCTTCTAATTACCAGTCTCCTCAAAACTTCTTTCAGGAAGCAATCATTCTTGTTCTTCTAAACCCCTTGGTCACCAACCCGTCGATCATGATCGACTAGGAGGGCTCGACCAGTCTATCGCAAGGCATTCGGGACACTCCTCTTTTCCCCCACCCTCAAAAAGCTCCCACTGATGCTACCTTCAGTGACAATGGAGGTAGTGCCAGCTTCCTGTGGGGTAGAGGGGGAGGCAGTCCCACAGCTGCATGCCATTTCTGGGGTTTCAGGAAGTGCACAGGCTGCTCCCCCCTCCCCCAAACACCCAGCGCAGTACCTGAAAGGCCAGGTCTGTGGCACACTGGGGACTTCCTTCTGCCTGCTATCTTCCTGCATGGGGGGTGGGAGGAAGCATGTGCCGGGGACCTCCTGAGGTGGCGGAGGGGTAGGAGTCCCGGGAGGAAGCGCGTGCTGTGGACTCCCTGTCCTCTGCGCCAACACCCTGTCCCCTGCCCCAGCACACACTGGCACCCTGTCCCCTGCCCCAGCACCCACCAGCACAGTTGGGGCCACATTAGTGAGGTTTGGGGGGTTTTGGAGTGGTTGTTTTTTTGCTTCTTACTTGTGTGGCCCTGATTGGCTTTTCTGTGGGTCAGTGAACCCTGACTCAAAAGAGGTCCCCTGCCCCTCTCATAAATAAGATAATGCTGAAACTTTCTGTGTTTGACATTGTATTTTATTTAAAAATGAAGCCTGGTCAACAAGCCCCAAATTGGGGCCAAGCCCCCATTTGGCCGCAGAATCATAACACTCCCACAACCTCCCCCCGACTCCAAATCTGAGCCGATTATTCACTGGAACCCCGTCCTGAGCCTCTCACATCCCCAAACTCCTGCACTCCCACATCCTTAGTCTTCTTCCACAACACTCCTGCAATATCCACACATTGCAAATCTCTGTCCTGAGCCCATCATACTCCCAACCCCCCTGCCCTGAGCCCCTCACACACCCAACCCAAACTCCAGCACCTTCACATCCACAAACCTGTGGCTTGCTCAGCACCCCCACCTTCCACCTCACCCCAACACTCCCCAGCCTGGAGCCCCCTCCCCAACCCAGCATCCCCTTCTCCACATCCTCCTGCATCCCGATTCCCTCCCAGAGCTTGCACCTCTCACCCCATCCCACGCCCAAATCCCTCATTCCCACCCCAGAGACCGCACCTCCTGTCTCAACCTAGTGAGGCCACGGCTAGATTACAAAAGTTTTTCCAGGATACCAGAAGTATCCCGGAAAAACTCTTTCGCATCCAAGGATGAGTTTCTTCTTTCACTTTCTTTTAGCGGGAGAGCAAACACACTCTTTCAGCACCCTACGAGGAAAAAGGGGCCTTCTGAAAGAAGGGGTTTTTCCGACATTTGACACAGTTTAGATGGGCCAAAAGTCAGAAAAACCTCTTTCAACAGAAGGATGAAAAAAAAAAGTGTGTCAGTGTAGCCGTACCCTGAGAGTGTATAAGGGCTGAGGACAGCAAGTGATGGAGAGAGAGA